>NC_134356.1:477293559-477353559 GCF_048569485.1 Anomaloglossus baeobatrachus
CCTCTTCCTGTACACGTCATACCCATGTGACCAGAAGGGGCGGGGCCTCAGCCAACAGCTAATATCAGGAAGCAATATTTATTTTGGCTGAGGCCCTGCCCCTTCTGGTCACATGGGTATGACATCAGCACAGGTCCTGTTAGTCACAAACTAAATCAATTCTATATCAGAATTAGCATAAGTAACAGGGGAGGGAATCACTATGAATACCCTCCAGATATTATCTGATCGGCAGCTGCTGCCACTCAACAAGCTGCTGATTTTACAAACTTTACTTTCTTGTGTTTCAAACCCTATACATCAAAGCTGACACCTAAAGGTATGCATAGAATCAACCTGATGGTCAGTATAGCACTGGCTATAGGTTATATAGGAAAATCCTGGTGATTGGTTCCCTTTAATCTGTGTAGATCCCCCCTAAACCTGGCCATGCACACAAGATATCTGCAGTCCGAACCTTCGCTTTTTTTTTTTTTAGATATAAAGGACTGGAGAAAACGGGTTTAATGCCGCGCTAAAAACCACGAGCATGTATAAATCAAATTATTCTCTTTATTTAGATCATTCCTACGCGTTTCAGAGGCTCATCTGCCTCCTTCCTCAGGGAAATTCTTTTCCCTGAGGAAGGAGGCAGATGAGCCTCTGAAACGCGTAGGAATGATCTAAATAAAGAGAATAATTTGATTTATACATGCTCGTGGTTTTTAGCGCGGCATTAAACCCGTTTTCTCCAGTCCTTTATATCTAAAAATTTGCTCTATAACGGGGCCGCTGCAGAACCACCTAAGCGCTCATCCACGCTAACAAAGGGGTTGTGACTGGCACAACCCGGCCAGGTGAGTGCACTGTCTTTATCCTCTTTTACTCTGTAAACCGGGTAAAACCCTATTGCGCCTTTTTTCTCCCCCATTACCGAACCTTCGCTTGGCAGATTTTCTGTCCTAACTCGTACATACATGAGGGCTTGGCTCGTGTTTCCTCTAAGGAAAGAGGAGAAGCCTGTCTGACCCCTCAAGTAAGTATTGGTGTATGCAACAGTGTAATATTGCTCTCCCCCAACCTTCACTCCTCTGTATTGGGGGTTTAAAGGGGCTGTGTCATCAAAAAATGACCGGTGTTTTTATCTGTTTTTTTTTAAGCCACTGCATTGGGGGAATCTGGGTGTGAGCCCTATTAGCAAAGCGGGCTGATGAGTGCCGGTCACTGTATTGCTGTGGAATATGTTGGCACCTTTGTGCAGCCGTCCTATATTGGCGCTGCTAATTCTCTCCATCGTTACTGCTTGCTAAAACATATTATTAAAAGTAATCATCTAGTAAACACTATAAACGTATCTCTAAGCAGTGTCTTTGTGAATGTGCAGGTTCTCCGTCCACGCTTGCTGTGTTTCTGGCAATTCACCTTTTTGTTCTCCAGTTTTGACGAGCTTGTAATTTTTTCCCCTCTTCATACATCAAGTGGATTTAGCTGCCTGTGTATGGGGGAGGGAATCGCCTTACTGGCAGCTTTTAAGATGCCAGAGAAACAATAGCATGCCCATGAATGATGAGGTAGAGCGTTCTCTCAAGGCAATGCGTCGTCTCCTCGCAGTGTATTTTTAATCTAGCATTTGGCCTGTTTCAGGCGGGTGTATTTTAGTCTGTATTTTATCTTTAATTTTTTTTTGCGGGGGGGGTGTTAAAATTTGGTTTTGATTTAAATGAATAAAGCGGTTTGTGGCCACTTTTTTTTTTTTTTTACTAAGTTTATTTTTTTTAAAATGCGGCATGGGCTATGTTAATCTTTCTTGTGTGTAGAATACACAAATTGAAGTTTACGGAGAATGCTTACAATATGGATGTATTAATAATATTCCGTCAATATTTAATTTTCTTTTTCGGTATCAGTATTGGCAGTCAACTGTTCCAAACCAGATCTGCTTCCAATGTAATACTGATACACTGTTATATGTCCGTATTATTGATCCATATAATGGATGAATGAGACACTCAGTTTTGTGACTGATGCGTTGGAAATTGTGGTACAACTGATGGGACGGATCCATTAAAAAAACTGATCCGTTGTAGCAGTTTGTACCTGGCAAAGAGAATGCAGCTGTGGCCGCGGGTAACCTGAGTGATGTCACCGCTGACAGTCCAACTCCCTTCAATTGCTCCATGGAGCGCACAGGAGCGGCGGTGTTCTATGGCGCTCGCGGTCAGCTTCCGATGTAGCAGAGCTGAAAGCGTTGTGGGACCTCGTGTGGATTACATTGGACATGCAGGGGTGTTTGAGGATTAATTGGTGAAAGAGTGTTATGTTTTTGTTTTTTTTTTTCTTGTCTTTTATTTCAAAGGATTTTTTGTGTTTATTTACTTTCACTACAGTTTAGTGATGAGGGGTGTCTCATAGACTCCTTCGATCACTAACCTAGGACTTAGTGGCAGCTATGGGCTGCCACTAACTTATTACCCCGATTGCCATCGCACCAGGGCAATTCGGGATGAGCTGGGTAGAGTCCCGGGACTGTTGCATCTGATGGCTTTGTCCATTAATAAAAATGCATACATCACCCACATAAAACAAAACAAACTGTGAATCCATTAGTGATGGGGAATAAAAAAAAATGCCTTAAAGCACCATTCTAATTTTTGTTTTTTCACCGCTGGAGTGGTGCATTTAATTGAAGATCCCTGACCCTTCTCATATACTCATCTGCTGCCGTCTTCATCTTCTATCCCCGCCGCTTCAGTCAGTCTCCTGTGATTTGTGACCTGCCAGCAGCTCCATTGTTTCACAGAGCGCGTCAGAAGTCACACTTCAATACAAGTCTATGAGAGCCTCGTTCTGGCTCTCATAGTTACATTGAGAGCTTGTGATGTAATGTTCCGGTCAGTCCAAAGTTGCAGTCACAAGGTGGTGCCTCTGGACAGGAGCATTGACTGACTGTAAAAGGTGAAGACACCGGGACCTAATAATAAACGCACCCCTCTAGCACTGACAAAAAAACTAATGCTTTAAACAGGAGTAGTGCACGTTAAATAGGAAACACGAAATACACACTTGAAATCTTAATGTAAAATAAGGGGTAATGCATTCTGAATGTAGGTGTTGTACACGTCTGGGGCGTCCGTTTTGGCCGGAGCACTTACTGTACCTCTGTTATTCTGTTTGATTTGGTAAAGGAATCAATTGCTGGCTGCCATTTGTACAGAGGTATTCTTCCCTATAGCATTACTTCTAGGCTCTCTGGAGCTTGTATGCCACGAGGCCTCATTATATACTTTCAACTCCAGCAAGCTTCTGTACGGCCGGTTTAACACATGAGGCTTTCTCGAAGTACACCCGCAGGTCTGGCCCAAACTCCATGGAGCAAACGTATGTGTCAAAACTGCCTTAAATGCAATTTGTGTGTCTGGAAGAGGTTTCTGCTTTTATGTCCACTTTTAAAACGTATTCAGAATATCCCGTGAATGAGGCTGCGCTCCGCACACAGTCTGGATGATGTGACACCACAGTGTGACCTTAACACTCGCTGAAAAATAGGTACCCGTGGTTCAGAACTTGCCGCAGATTTTAGTCATATAGTTTTGTATTTGAAATGCAAAGGGGGAAATCATCAAGAAAATGGGAATTTAAATTTTTTTTTTATTTAATTTTTTTAGACACTTAATCAAAACTGTTGTGATCTGTCTGAAAAGTGTTGATATCACGGGGACTAATGCGATCCTCGTGTGACACTCGGCTCACGCTGGCAGTACAGCAGGAGCCGAATGTCATGCGAGTGTCACTTCGACTGAGGTCCGATCATGCGAGCAGATATCAGCTGCGGGGGGCGGGCCGGCATTGAGGAGTGGAGGGAGGGCTTTATCTTCCTTTGTCCTCAGGAGCCGCCTATTGCCATTCTTGCCCTGCACTCGCGGTACATCGGTGTACCGCGAGTGCAGTGCTATTTTTCTCTTGCCCCATAGACTTGAATGGGTGCGAGAGAGTCTTGCATTACAATCGCAGCATGCTACGATTGTTTTCTCGGTCCGATTAGGGCTGAGTAAATAATCGCTCATGGGTGCTGACACAGGCTAGTATTGGTCTAAGTGGAATGCGATGTTTTATCGCCTTTCACTCGGTCCGATTTTCATGCCGTGTGTCTTGGGTGAGTTTACACTGTGCGATCATCGAGAATGAGTGCACCTAGAGACACGAGTGTCCCGGTAATCAGTGCTGCCCATTAAAACACTCAGTAATCAGACTAAATTAGTTTTCAGTATTAACGTCTGTTCTATGGTCATGAAAGTGCAGTCAACTGGGCAAACCGGCTATTAAATGACTGATGATCGCCTTTCATATAGGCACTCGGCGATTGTTTAACGGCCACAGGTTTGCAATGGGAAACCCGCGACAAGATGAGTTAGATCAAAATAAAAAAAACACAAAAAGAAATCCAATGCCAATATTAAACTATATTTTTAAGACCACTGTGAAAGGGAGAATGTGTAACCAGAGGGTTGTGCCATCTTCCTCATGCCATTGTGATGGTGAAGTAGATTTTATCTTTGCCCGGTTTCCCCTTCTTGTGACACCTTACCGTCGTTTCCCTTGTTAGCTGGAGTCTGTCGGAATACATAGAGGGATCCGTGTTCTATTTTGTCCTCACTGGAGGTATACGAAGTCATCGGGTTTTTTCTGATAGTTGTAGAAAACATTTGTTAAAGGAAAATTTTTCTTTAGTAACAGTTGACGTGTGAAAACGAATGTTTGTTTGATGCTACACTTCTGCCAGTTATATTCCCAGCGGGGAAGGGGGAAGCATGTTCTCAGCCGTGCCCTTTTGTTTAGAAATGTTTACAGAGGAGGGAATGGGAATTTGAGAACAGTCATCTTCAAAACCGAGAAAAATGTATCCAACTAGGTTTGCATTCTTTCTCCCCCCCCCCCCCTTTTTGTATGCATGGGGTAGAGTTAAAAACTTGCTTTATTTAAAGGGGTTCTCTTAAGTTGAGTTATCCTCTTATCTGATTGCTTGGGGGGCAATCTGTCTGCCGTGGCTTGTCCCCCTTTCCAAGAACTGAAAGCAGCGCAGATTGATGATGCACGCTGCCTCTCCATTCATTCAAATGGGAGTGCCGAAGCGTGTGATTGACCTCCACACCATTCAGCCGAGGTTCTTTAGACCCCCGATTCTCTGAATCGGTGAGGGATAAGATGGGCGGACCCCTAGTTATCGGGTAGGGAATAACTTTCAAACCTGGAGAACACCTCTATAAGCAGTAGTTATGCGGACTCCTTCTTGGGCTTTCGAAGCCACCAAGATTTCCCAGGCGCTTCTGAATGGAGGTCAATATCTTTGTATTGATAGAGTTGGGCCTATAGTTTGAGATTAGGGTGAGATCTTTGCCTGCTTTTTGGAATTGTTGAACTTGGAGCTTTATCAGAGTCTGGGTTTAATGGTGGTGTCACACACACCGACGACAACGACATCGCTGCTAAGTCACCATTTTCTCTAGTCCCTTCCACGACAGCATAGGAGGTTGTCTCTCCACGCCCTAATTGGGACAGGAAGTACAAGAGGTTTAAAAGGACCCTCCCACCTCCCATAGCCAGTGTCTTTCCTGTCCCCATGGGGCATGGAGAGGTTTTCTTTTTCTCCTATGCTGTGGTGGCCGGCGAACTACAGTATAATTTTTTTTTTTTTTTTTTTTTCCCCCTTACCTTAAGCCGGACAGTATCGGTCGGGCCTTCGCCGCTCCTCCCCTGCTGTTCCCTCACGCTGTGGGGGACCGCTGCTCCAGCCTTCCGGAACTCCTCTGGGGTGATGCAGACTGTGGAGCTCCCCGGCCGGCGTCCTCCCTGAGCCACCGGCCGCTTCCTGCATGCACGCTGCTGGAGCGATCCGGAAGTGCTACCGCGGGCGGGACTTCCGGTCTAGCGAACTTCCGGTTTGGGCACTTCCGGTCGCGGAGGCAGCGTGGAGGGCACGCCGACACTGACTCGGCCTGTCCGGGACCGGATGCAGGAGGCGGGGAACGTTAGCTGTCACTGGGGGGGGGCAGGCCCTTCTGCATAAGGGCTGCCGTGAAGACGTCAGATTCATGGTAAGAGATTCGTCTGTGCTCCTGCAGAGCCCAGTGTTCCCCCTGCCACAGTACGTACGGAGGGGGATGGTCCCTCATGCATAGGTCTCAGGCGGATATTTTATGGCTTTTTCTGGTCTGTGTTTTCCAGGAGGACAAGGCAACTAAGAAACTTGACAAAAATGAAAAGTCAGAAAAGTCAGAAAAGTCAGAGAAGTCAGAGAAGTCAGAGAAGTCAGAGAAGTCAGAGAAGTCAGAGAAGTCAGAGAAGTCAGAGAAGTCAGAGAAGTCAGAGAAGTCAGAGAAGTCAGAGAAGTCAGAGAAGTCAGAGAAGTCAGAGAAGTCAGGGAAGTCAGGGAAGTCAGGGAAGTCAGGGAAGTCAGGGAAGTCAGGGAAGTCAGGGAAGTCAGGGAAGTCAGGGAAGTCAGGGAAGTCAGGGAAGTCAGGGAAGTCAGGGAAGTCAGGGAAGTCAGGGAAGTCAGGGAGACCTGACAGATATGAAAAGATTAAAAAATGTCCAGTCTGTATAAAGAAGCTCCCTGCAGTCTAGGATAAGAAGCTTTGCCAACAGTGTACGGACCAGATTGTTAGGGCCGAACAACCGTCCCTGGTAGACGAGTTGCGGTCCATGATGAAACAGGAGATTCAGGCCTCACTAGCCTCCCTCCCTGCTCCTGGCCCCTCTTCTCCAAAGAAAAGGAAACTCCAGTCAGCCCCGTCTGATCATGAGGACGCTGATTCCGCCTCAGAGGGTCCTGATGAAGGGTTTCCCTCTGGGAGGTCTGACCAGTCCTTTCTTTTTCCCTCAGAAGATTTGGGGGATCTTATTGGGGCGGTTCGGAGTACTATGGGGTTAGAGGAAGTACAGTCTCTTCCCTCTATCCAGGATGAAATGTTTGCTGGCCTGAAAACAGTCAAACAATTAGGGTTTCCAGTTCATGCCAATATTCTGGATATTGTCTCTCAGGAATTGGAATTTCCTGAGAGGCGGGTACGGAGTGACCCTAGACGCCGGTTTCCTCTAGAACCTTCTGGGTTACATTGGGAGGTCCCGAAAGTAGATGTACAGGTGGCTAGGGTAGCTAAACAAACGGCGCTTCCCTTTGAAGATACTTCCCAACTTAAGGATCAGATGGATAGGAAGGTAGAAGGCCTAATGAAGCGATCCTGGGAGGCATCGTTTTCTTCCATTCAGGCTAACATTGCCTCCACTTGTGTATCCAGGTCCCTACTTAGGTGGTTAGACCAGTTGGAGGCTCATATTTCCCAAGGTACCCCTCGGAAGGAGTTGCTGGAATCCCTTCCCTTACTTAGGAAGGCTACCAGTTTTTTGGCAGATACCTCGGTGGAATCAGTCCGCCTGGCGGCCAGGACCTCGGTTCTATCTAACTCTGCCAGACGTGCCCTCTGGCTTAAGGCCTGGAGTGGAGACTCCACCTCTAAAATGAGACTTTGCTCCCTTCCGTTTAAGGGGGATTTGGTGTTTGGGCCTGCCCTGGATGATATTCTGGACAAGGCGACTGATCGTAAGGCCTTACCTGATCCTAGACCCACCAGGAAGCTGTCCTTTCGTCCCTCACTGCCTCTGGCCTCCCAACCCAGAGGAAAAGGGAAGGCGGGCCGGTGAAGCTATCCTAAGGGTAGAGGGAGAAACATCCTCATCCCTCCACATCAACAACGTCCTCAGCAGGACAAACAGTGATTCGGCCCGGGTGGGGGGCAGACTCTCGGAGTTTCTTCCCCAGTGGCGGTCCATAACCTCCTGCCAATGGGTTCTGAAGATCGTCTCAGAGGGTCTCTTAATAGAATTCATCTCCCCCCTCTTCCGGGTCTCCGAGTCACAGCTCTGGCGTCGCAGGTTTCACAGGCTCTGTTGTACGCAAAGATTCTGGAGCTAATGCACTCGGGGGTCGTTTCCCCAGTCCCGAGTCGGGAAGAAGGGATAGGACACTACTCCCGCCTCTTCCTTGTCAAGAAGCCGTCTGGCGACGTCCGGATTATCATCAATCTAAGGCGTCTCAACCGGCAGGTCAGGTACCGGCGGTTCAAGATGGAGTCAGTAAAATCGGCTATCCCCCTGATAGGTCTGCACCACCAGATGGCCTCTATAGACTTGAAGGACGCCTACTTCCATGTGCCCGTCCATCCGGGTCACAGGCAATACCTCAGGTTTGCGGTTCTACAGGGGGAGGAAGTGCTTCATTTCCAATTCAATGTCCTTCCCTTCGGGATCTCCTCGGCTCCAAGGATCTTTTCAAAGATCATGGCAGAGGTGGTTGCCTTCATACGATTGCAGGGTATCTGTCTGGTTCCATATTTGGACGACTTTCTTCTCATGGCTCCCTCTGCTCAGACCCTCCGGAGCCATGTGGAAAAGTCTTTAGGTATCCTTCGGTCCCTGGGATGGATTCCCAATCTCAAAAAATCACAGTTAAACCCCTCCTCCACTCGGCAGTTTCTCGGAGTGCTGCTGGACTCCGACAGGCAGGCGTCCTTTCTCCCGGAGGGCCACAGGGTGACTCTGTTAGCCAAAATATCAAAGCTTCGCAGTCAGGCTCGCCCGACGCTTCGAGCGGCTATGTCGGTTCTGGGTTCTATGACATCCTGCATTCCCTCAGTCAGGTGGGCTCAGGCCCATTCTCGGTGTCTCCAGGATCATATCCTGGCGCATTGGCACAGACTCCCGTCATCCCTAAACAGACGGTTTCGCCTCTCGGGGACCGTCTCCTCATCCCTTCTCTGGTGGCTGCAGCCCAACAACCTGCAGGTGGGGGTTGCCTGGACTCAGGCGCCCCTGGTTACACTGACCACAGATGCCAGCCTGCGGGGATGGGGTGCTATGGTGGCAAACTCCCCATTTCAGGGGGTCTGGAGTCCTTTTGTCAGCTCCCAATCCTCCAACTACCGGGAGCTCAGGGCAGTCAGGGAAGCCCTCCTTGCGGCTCAGGATCTCGTCCGGGACTCTCACGTCCTGGTATACTCAGACAATGTCACAACAGTGGCACATCTCCTCCATCAGGGCAGTACACGATCAGGCGCCCTGAAGTCGGTGTCCTCCCGGATCTTCCAATGGGCGGAACAGTCCCTGCTATCACTTTGTGCAGTTCATCTAAAGGGCTCACTAAATCTTCAGGCAGATTTCCTGAGTCGTCGGGATGTTCATCCGGGGGAATGGAGTCTGGATCAGGCAGTGTTCTGCTCTCTGGTGGCAAGGTGGGGTACTCCAGAAGTGGACCTCTTTGCTTCAGCAGGAAATCGCAAGGTCGCAACATATTTCTCCCTGAACCCTCGGGACAAGGCGTTGGGGGTGGACGCTTTCTGCCACGATTGGTCCTTTTGCCTCGCCTACGCTTTCCCTCCTCTTCCTCTTCTCGCACGGACCCTGAGGAAGATCAGAGACGATGGGGTCACAACTATCCTGGTAGCCCCGCTGTGGCCTTGGAGGAGTTGGTACAGCCTGATCATGACTCTCGGGATAGACGGACCGGTCCTCTTGGGTTCAGACCCCAGTTTACTATCCCAGGGTCCGATTTTCCATCCGGATCCCCAGAAACTCAAATTGGCTGCCTGGCTTCTGAGGCCCGGGCACTAAAGGCCCAGGGACTATCTGACAAAGTTGTGGCTACCCTACAGAAGAACCGTAAACCAGTGACTAATAGTATTTACAACAAAATCTGGATGAGATTTTCCTCCTGGTGTGGTTCTCGGCCTCCTGACCCACTCCGGCCTAATGTTGCGCAGATTCTAGACTTCCTCCAGAGTGGATTGGACCTAGGCCTTCGGCCTAGCACCCTGAAGGTTCAGGTATCGGCAGTCTTTGACACGGCTCTGGCAGATCATCGCTGGATCCGCCGGTTCTTTGTGTCCGCTAGTAGGCTCTGTCCACGTCAGAGGGTCCTGACGCCTCGCTGGGATCTCAATATGATCCTTACTGGACTTTCTCAGTCACCCTTTGAGCCACTGTCCTCCTGTAACATTCGCTCTCTTTCTCACAAGACTGCTTTTCTTGTGGCTATTACGTCTGCTCGTAGAGTCGGGGAACTTCAAGCATTGTCTATTCGGGAGCCTTACCTGACCGTCAGGGATGACAGCATTGTTTTTCAGCTGGACCCTTCCTTCCTTCCCAAGGTGGTTTCGGATTTTCACCGTTCTCAGTCCATCATCCTGCCTTCCTTCTGTCAGCATCCTAGGACTCCGGGTGAGGAAGTGTTTCATTCTTTGGACGTTCGTCGGACAGTGTTGCACTACCTGGATGTTACTGCTTCTTGGCGTCTTGATCATAACCTGTTTATCCAGCCCTTTGGTCGCAATAAGGGCAGGAAGGTGGCTAAGAGTACCGTCGCCAACTGGATTGTGCGGGCCATTAGAGACGCCTACCTCGCTCAGCATATCTCTCCGTCTACCGGATTTACGGCGCACTCCACCAGGGCTACCTCTGTCTCCTGGGCTGAACGGGCAGGGGCTTCTCCTGAGCAGATCTGCAAGGCGGCTACGTGGTCTTCCCTCCATACTTTCACGAAGCATTATCGTTTGGATCTGGATTCCAACAGGGATTTGGCTTTTGGCAGGAAAGTCCTGCAGGCTGTGGTCCCCCCCTAGGTATCAATTCTTTGGTATTCCTCCTATGCTGTCGTGGAATAGACTAGAGAAATAAGAATTATTCTTACCGTTAATTCGGTTTCTAGGACCTTCCACGACAGCAGGTAATTCCCTCCCTTTTTATATATATATTCCTGGATAAGTTATACTTCTCATTTGCTATGGGTTCTTTGTAAGACACTGGCTATGGGAGGTGGGAGGGTCCTTTTTAAACCTCTTGTACTTCCTGTCCCAATTAGGGCGTGGAGAGACAACCTCCTATGCTGTCGTGGAAGGTCCTAGAAACCGAATTAACAGTAAGAATAATTCTTATTTCTGTGATATAGCAACGACCTCAACAGCGACGTCGCTGTGTCTGACACATAACGATCAGACCCCTGCTGCGAGATCGCTGCTCGCTCTTGAATATTCCTGGTCATTTTTTGATCGCTGCTATCCCGCTGCGCCACATGCATCCTTGTGTTTGACACCGCAGCAGCGACGGTCGCAACGATGCTGAAGGCAGTGACGTAGGACTGAAGGCAGGACAAGGGCGTGTTTTTGCGGTGTATTTTAAAACGCCCCCACGTCTCCGATTGGTGGTCACAACAGCATTCCGATTGGGTACCTTGCCGAAGGCGTTACAGTGATTTCATTCTTTAAGTTCCATTCTTTGTTCCACGTAGTAGAGTCTCTGGCTGGTGTCGCAAGTGTGTCGTTCTTTGGGTGACAGTGCCAAACACAGGAAGACACAATCAGGCGCCGCTGTAGTCATCACCAATCGGAACAGAGGGGCGTGAAAAAGGCAACGCAAAGGCGCAGTAGCGATCACCAATCGGAACAGAGGGGCGTGGAAAGAGGCAGCGCAAAACATGTCTAGGGGTAAACACCACGCCTCTATCAAGGTCTGAGTCGTCGCACAGCGACGCGTGTGACACGACCCAACGACCATCGAGGTCGCTATGATCGCTGCTCCGTCACTGCTTAAAATTACATGTTTGACAGCTAACTAGCGATCATGTAAAGTCTCTGTTGCGTCACAGGAAATTGTGACATAACAGCGACGTCGTGGTCGCTGTTGTTGTGTGTGAACCCAGCATAAGACTCTTGCCAGCTTTGACAGTCTTGTGGCTGAGGAAGTCCTAAAATTCACTACATTTTTTTACAAGGATTCACCTGCAAGTGATGTTTTTTTTTTTTTTCTTTTGTTTTTATCCGTTTTCAAAAGTGATTTTCACATATGGCGCAATAATTGAATTACAAAGCTTCTCCTATATCGCATTAACCATAGACGTCTATGGATAATTTTGACCCATGACTCCAATGAAAAACTTGTCTTGTGTGTTTTTTTTTTTTTGGTGGACACATGAGCTGCAGAAAACACGTACATGTGAACAGCTCCATAGAATTGAATGGGTACATGTTCTGTCATTGAAAAACGAACATCGCAATGATTACTAATAAAATAGTGGATCCTCGGACAGCAATGAAAAATCTCTCCCATATTTCTGTCCTGTAGGTACCATACCTGCCTTTTTAGTTTTTTTTCCCATATATATTTTTTTTTTTTTCGTGTCCCCGCTGTGAAGTAAAATGCATAAAATAAATGAAACGTTCGGAAAACAAACTATTACCATTTGTAAGTAATGAATTTTAAGCAACAGCATTTCCGTAATTTCATTTGATTTAGTATTTTAATGCGGTGCTTAAAAATAGTTTGCATTGCATTGAGTGAAACGAGCCTCCCACCGGGTCTCCCGTCTATGCTTGTGTATATGTAAAGTGTGTCTGGTAAGGAAGCCTCATTTATCATAATGCAAAGTGTTTCATTTCTGAGGAGCAGCTAACAGCTTCTTGAAAGCGCGTTTTCCCCCAGAACGACTCCCATTGCTGATAAAATATGACAATTTGGCTCGCTAGCGCTGATTGGCAGCAGCATTATTGTCATTACACTTTGAATGCGAATAAGTCCGTTTTAGGCACAGGAGAAATGGCCCAAATTTCACTTTATCTCCTTGGCTCATCACTTCATCAAAGTAATTTCCCAGGCAGCTCCGGCTTTCAGTCTCCATTTTCACACACTTTTACTGAGGATTTACATAAATAATATGCAAGCTTAGCACTTTAGCTTTGTTTTGTAAGTACTATAGCCTCTGACAAACCTGTTCTATCTCATGCGTTCACATATACTGTATATGTTTGGGGAATTCATAGCCTATGGGGTAAGTAAGTTATCTCTTTTAGCGGAGCCTCAAGCATGAATAGGTGATATATTGAGTGGAAAGGTTTATTAGAAGAATTCAAATAACCTTATCCTTTATTAATCCGTATTTTTTGTATGTGTATGTATATACAGTTGAAACCAGAAGTTTACATACATTATCTAAAAAGACACACCTTCATGTTTTTCTCACTATCTGACATGAAATCAGAATAAACCTTTCCTGTTTTAGGTCAATTAGGAACCAAAATATTTATTTATATTTGCCAAATGCCAGAATAATGAAAGAGGGAATGTTTAAGGCTAAGTTCACATTTCCGTTGATTTGTATCAGTCACATGCGTCGCTTGACGCATGTGACTGATGCGCTGTTCAACGCTGTACAACGGATGACAAAGAACAGAATTCTTTGTCGAATTCCGTTGTGTGCGGGGGGCGGAGTTCGGGGGCAGAGCCGAACGGGGGGCGGGGCCAGGCGCTGAGGATGTCAGTGGAAGTGCTGCGGTCTGCATGGCTGGGGACAGGTGAGTGTATCTGTGAGTGAGTGAGTGTGTGTATGTGCATGTATGTATGTATGTATGTATGTATGTATGTGTGTGCACATGCAAAGTGCGGGAGGGGGCGGAGCCGAGCGGGGGGCGGGGCCAGACGAGGGTGTCAGTGGCAGTGCTTGTCTGCATGGCTGGGGACAGGTGTGTGTGTGTGTGTGTGTGTGTGTGTGTGTGTGTACATACATGTGCGGGAGGGGGCGGGGCCGAGCGGGGAAGTGTCGGCCTCCCTGCACACGTAACCAGCCTAAATATCGGGTAACAGCAAAGCACCCGATGTTTACCTTGGTTACCCGATATTTACCTTGGTTACGGGCCTACACCGCTTAGCGCTGGCTCCTTGCACCGTAAGCAGGGTAAATATCGGGTAACCAACCAAAGCTGGTGACGTGTGCAGGGAGCCAGAGAGCATGCGCAGCGAAATCTGACGGATCTCGCTGCTCAAAAAACGTTACATGCTGCGTTCCCCCCGCCCGGCGGTCAGTCGTTCCACGACTGATCAGTCGGGCGGAGGGTGCAACGCAGCATCATCAGTCACAATCCGCTGCTCATACAAGTCTATGGGAGCAGCGGAATCCGCTAAACGGATTCCGCTGTTTACAAGAGCAGCGGATTGTAACTGATTGATAGATTTTAGCGGAATTGTGAACTTAGCCTAAGGCATTTTTATTACTTTCTGCAAAGTCAAAAGATCACAAACTCTAAAGTCCGCTTTACACACAACGATATCGCTAGCGATGTGACACGCCCAGATCATTGCTACGATTTGCCGAGATTGCTCATAGGTTGTTTTATAGCGGTCACACGTACCCATCTCACAAACGACGCAACATCGTTCAGCGACATATTGTTTGACCACCGTCTCACAGCATTCCTCCCAACGATTCTGGCAACGACAGAGGCGTGTAATTGTCCATTGCATTACACCCTGGCGTGGCACCAATCAGAGCGGAGGAGGCGTGGAGCATTGCTCGTAACGACACGCCCACAACGCTGATAACGGACGCACTAACTATGTTGTTCGTCGTTGGCAGGGTGTCAAACGTAGCAATATGTATGCTGCATTCGAACTGAGGAAAAATATTTTGGAACTGAACGACGTGTAGATTTTTGCTATTTTTAAGATCGTTCGGAGTCTCTCGTAGGTGTCACGTGCAACAACGTCGCTAACTACAACGGAAGTGCGTCACGAAAACTGTGACTCCAACGACATATCGTCAGATAAATCGAAGTGTGTAACGGGGCCTTTAGAGTACTATACCTATAAACAATATGGGCCAGCCGATATGATGTCATGTGTTTGGAAGCATCTGATAGGTTTATTGGCAACATCTGAGTTAGAGGCACACCTGTGGATGTATTTTAATGCATACCTAAAATACACTGCTTCTTTTTGTACCATTATGGGAAAGGCAAAAAAAAATCACCCAAGATCTCAGGAAGAGAATTGTGGATTTGCACAAGTCTGGTTCATCCTTGGGTGCAAATTTTAGATACCTGAAGGTGCCTTGTTCATCTTTACAAACTCGCAAGTACAAACCAGATGGAAATGTGCAGCCATTATCCCGCACAGGAAGGAGATGAGTTCTGTGTACCAGAGATGAATGTGCTTTGGTCAGACATGTGCATATCAACCAAAGAATTAAAGCAAAAGACCTTGTGAAGATGCTGGTGGAAGCTAAGATTGGGTCATTATTAGGGATAATTGAATACCTCAAATATTCGGCTTTGCGAATATTTGCCGAAGAGGTCGCCGCTATTCGACTATTCCTGAATATCCGATGCGCAATGTAAGTCTATGGGAAACCCGAATAACAACTATTCGGAACGATTCGGGCTTCCCATAGATTTACATTGCGCTTCGAATATTCACATAGCGGCGACCTATTCGTCGGAAATTCGTGAAGCCGAATATTTGAGGTATTTGATCATCCCTAGTCATTATCCACAGTGAAACAAGTACTGTATCAACATGGGCTGAAAGGCCACTCTGCCAGGTAGAAGCCATTACTCCAAAAGAAACATAAAGAAAGACAGATTAAAATTTGCAAATGCACACAGGAACAAAGACCTTAAATTTTGGAGACCTGTTCTGTGGTCTGACGAAACTGAAATTGAACTGTTTGGCCACAATGACCATCATTGTGCTTTGAGGAAAAAGGGAGACGCTTTGAAGCCTAAGAACACCATCCAAACTGTGTGACCACATGTTGTGGCTTTGCTTTGCTGCTGGAGCGACTGCTGCACTTCACAAAATAGATGGCATCATGAGGAAAGAAGATTATGTGGTAATACAGAAGCAACATCCCCAAGAAATCAGCCAGGAACTTGAAGCTTAGGCGGAAATGGGTCTTCCAAATGGGCAATGAGCAGAGGCATACTGCCAAACTGGTTACAAAGTTCCTCAAATATAATTAAGTCAGTGTTTTGGAGTGGCCATCACAAACCCCTGATTTCAATTTTGAAATCTGCATTGCTCAAAGAGCGTATAGTTGTCAACAACCATGTGACTACAAGTTCCTGTAGGCCATTAAGCTGCATCTCGTTAGGCTCAGTTAAAGGAGCTGTCCATTAGTTGTTGAACCCCCTTCACCCCCGTACAAATAAAGAAGCCTATTCTCGCTCCATGCGGCCGTGGTTTCAGCAGTGTCTGAAGTCTCATTCCTGGGGCCCTCGTTATATTATGACAAGCGAGTTCCACAACCAATCAGTGCCAGCTACATTCTCCCCTCCTTTGCCTATTTGAGCAGGAAGCCAATACAGCCCTCGCATCATGCTCAAGTGTCTGAAGGCGGGGAGACAGACGCTGGGCTCTGATTTTAGGGCTCACATGTCATAATGTGACGTGGGCCCCAGGAGCGCCACTTCAGACATAGCTGGAACTGCAGCCGCATGGAGGCAAGTATAGGCTTGTTTATTTTTATGGGGGCGATCATAACGTGACGCTTTCCAGCAGCTAAATGCCCCCAGTAACTTGTAGTCACATGGTTGTTAACTTCTATATGCTCTGATCAATGCAGAGGTCATTGTGCGGGTAGAGAAGAGGAGGTGGTGAGCTGGTACATCGGCCTATTGTGAATGATGGATTCTGTATTCTCTATACATAGGTCTTGCCTTTCATTCTAACACTACCTGTGATGATTTCTTTTTCTCACTTATATAGTGCTACTAATTCCACAGCACTTTCCACAATCTACATTCCCTATCAGTATGTCTTTAGGTGTGGGAGGAAACCGTAGCTGTGGAGTCGGAGTCGGAGTCGTGGAGTCGGAGCTCATTTTGGTGGAGTCGGAGTCGGAGTTGGAGTCTGTATAAAATGCACCGACTCCGACTCCTAAAATATTTAATAAATTGGGGACAGGAGAGCAATGCAGAATGTGCTGAATATTTTACTAAATAATATTTAGTATAATGCTTATATTTAAGTGAAAAATTTATTGTAGTACAGTGTGAACATCAGACATTTAATTGTTTTTATGATACAATAATCAAGATATTTGGATAGAACATAAAATATTTATTGGAATACAACTTTAGAACACAAAAAACTAATAAATTGTAAATATGTTATATATATATATATATATATATATGTATGTGTATACACACACAAGATATATATGTAATCTACTGTATATTACATAGTGTATTACATATTTACAATTTATTACAGTTTTTTGTGTTCTAAAGTTGTATTCCAATAAATATATTTTATGTTCTATCCCAATATCTTGATTATTGTATCATAAAAATTATTAAATGTCTGATGTTCACATACACATATTCATGTACTACAATAAATTTTTCACCTAACTATAAGCAATATATGTAGGAGTCTGAGTCTGAGTCTGAGTCTGAGTCTGAGTCTGAGTCTGAGTCTGAGTCTGAGTCTGAGTCTGAGTCTGAGTCTGAGTCTGAGTCTGAGTCTGAGTCTGAGTCTGAGTCTGAGTCTGAGTCTGAGTCTGAGTCTGAGTCTGAGTCTGAGTCTGAGTCACCGACTCCACAGCCCTGTGTAGTACCCAGAGGAAACCCACACAAACATGGCGAAAACATAGACTCCCTGCTGATGAGGTCCTTTGTGGGATTTGAACCCAGGACCCTAGCCCTGCAATACTGCAATGGTAACCACTGAGCCACTATGAAAAGTACTGAACCGTGAAATAGAAGTATCAGCGTACTATGAGGCTAAGTGGACTGGCCCTGCTATTTTGTGATAATGAAGCTAATGCATTTTTTCAGAGGTATCGGACCTGTGCGTTTATTGATGGGTTTGCTGGACAGGCCTGCACATTGCGCTGAGCTGACTGCTCATGTTAGGGGTACTTCACACACAGCGAGATCGCTACTGAGATCGCTGCTGAGTCATGTTTTTTGTGACCTCATTAGCGATCTCGCTGTGTGTGACACTGAGCAGCGATCTGGCCCCTGCTGTGAGATCGCTGCTCGTTACACACAGTGCTGGTTCGTTTTTTTATTGTTGCTCTCCCGCTGATAAGCACACATCGCTGTGTGTGACAGCGAGAGAGCAACAATCTTGAATGTGCAGGGAGCAGGAGCCGGCGTCTGACAGCCTGCAGGTGGTTACCCGATATTTACCTTCGTTACCAGCCTCCGCAGCTCTCACGCTGCCAGCGCCGACTCCTGCTCCCTGCACATGCTAAGTTAAGCGGTGTGAGCTGGTAACTAAGGTAAACATCGGGTAACCATACCCAATGTTTACCTTAGTTACCTGTGTCCGCAGCTTCCAGACACCGGCTCCGTGCAAGCGCAGCGTCGCTTGCACGTCGCTGCTGGCTGGGGGCTGGTCACTGGTCGCTGGTGAGATCTGCCTGTTTGACAGCTCACCAGCGACCATGTAGCGATGCAGCAGCGATCCTGACCTGGTCGGATCGCTGCTGCATCGCTAAAGTGTGAAGGTACCCTTAAGCTGGTGTCACACACAGCGACAGCGACAACGACAACGACGTCGCTGCTACGTCACCATTTTCTGTGACGTTGCAGCGACGTCCCGTCGCTGTCGCTGTGTGTGACATCCAGCAATGACCTGGCCCCTGCTGTGAGGTCGCCGGTCGTTGCTGAATGTCCTGCTTCATTTTTTGGTCGTCACTCTCCCGCTGTGAAGCACACATGGCTGTGTGTGACAGCGAGAGAGCGACGAAATGAAGCGAGCAGGGAGCAGGAGCCGGCGTCTGGCAGCTGCGGTAAGCTGTAACCAGCGTAAACATCGGGTAACCAAGGGAAGACCTTTCCCTGGTTACCCGATATTTACCTTCGTTACCAGCCTCCGCCCTTGCTGCCAGCGCCGGCTCCTGCACTGTGACATGTGGCTGCAGTACGTATCGGGTAATTAACCCGATGTATACTGTAGCAAGGAGAGCAAGGAGCCAGCGCTAAGCAGTGCGCGCGGCTCCCTGCTCTCTGCACTGTGACATGTAGCTGCAGCACACATCGGGTTAATTAACCCGATGTGTACTGTACCTAGGAGAGCAAGGAGCCAGCGCTAAGCGCGGCTCCCTGCTCTCTGAACATGTAGCACAGCGACGTTATGATCGCTGCTTATGCTGTGTTTGACAGCTAAGCAGCGATCATAACAGCGACTTACAAGGTCGCTGTTACGTCACCGAAAATGATGACGTAACAGCGACGTCGCTGTCGCTTAGTGTGAACCCAGCTTAAGAAGCGTCAGGGTTGATCAGTCTGACCTACCCTGGTTGTCTCTAGATTAATCATGCACTTTCTAAGATTAGATAACAATCAAAAAAAGCCGCCTTACATGTATTCAGTGGAAAACTGAGACCTTGCTCCAATTCTTCGTATTGCTGAGTCACTGAAGTAGAGGCCGTAATAGAGCGGAGCAGAAAACCATATTGTATGTTTTTTACCCAACAGGTGAATCGGACCCATCGGATGATCATTGAGTTGTTGACTCCTGCTGGATGTGCTCGGCCTCCAGCTTCTGCAAACGTGATGCAGGGGTCTGATGTATACAGTTTAGTGGTCCAGGGGTGATACTAAAGAGATGGTGCAGAGGTTAGAAACGCACCCCGGCCCTGGTACCAGAGACCTCCACAAACCAAGGTGCCAACTTGACCCTTTCTTTTTCCTGGACACTTTATCATAAAATCACAGACAATATTTTTTCTTGACACATTGTAAAACTATAATAAATCATCATTATTACATGTGATACATGTCTGCAGCCCATAATTCTATCATGAAGACATCAACCGTAAAATAATTAGTCAACATAATCTATAGACGTTTTTTAAGCTTTAAAGGGAATTGGTCACCAGGTTTTTGCTCCCCCCATCTAAGAGCAGCATAATGTAGACACAGAGACCCTGATTCCAGTGATGTCACTTATTGAGCGGTTTGCTGTCATTTTGATAAAATAAATGTTTTCTCTGCTGCAGATCTAGCAGTTATACAAAGCTCATGAATATGTTGGACTACCTGCAGCACCTCGAATCACTCGCACCCATTCAAGTCTGTGGGTGCAAGAGAAACATCGGATTGCACTCTGATGTTATCCCAGTGCAGTGCGATATATGCACAATCTGACAATGGAGGAGATGGGGAGATTAACCCCTCCCTCTCCTCCGCAGCGCCCGCCCTCTCTTTCATGGTCGAATGACACTCGGCTCATGCTCGTAGCAGAGCCTGAGCCGGGGGTCATTAACATCACATCCGTTGGTCTCGCATCGGATGCCATACGCTAGTGTGACTCCAGCCTAAGGCTATGTGCGCACGTTGCGTACAAGCCCTGCAGAAATTTCTGCAGCGATCTGAAGAGCACATGTGCGCTTTAGATCGCTGCAGAAATGTCCGTAGTGAGCGCCGATTCCATGCGCTCTGCCTGCGGCTCCTCCCATAGACAGAGCAGGAGCTGCCGGCAAAGCGCAGGAAAGAAGTGACATGTCACTTCTTTTTGCGCAGTGCTTCGGCAGTAGCCGAAGCGCTGCGCTCTTAGACGCCACGTGCGCACGGCCCCTGCACAATCTCCATAGACTGTGCAGGGGCCGCAGGACGCATGCAGTTACGCTGCGCTACAAAGCGCAGCGTAACTGCATGTTTTTACGCAACGTGCGCACATAGCCTAAGGGTCGGATCTTGGGACTCTTAACTTTTTTTTTAAACTCATTTGCAAACAATTGGCACATAATATCTCTGAGGAAGAGGCAGAAATAAGCATGACATGCAGCCACTAATACATGTTGTACAGTTGAGCTTGAAAAATTGTGAAAGATCCTCATGATTTGATAATTTTGATGTTTGGAAATGGTAAGTTGATTACCATGTCTGGGTATTGTTGATTCTTACTATAGATTCATGCTCGGTTATTAATTTTGTAATGTAGGATTAGACTTTGGAGCTGGAAAGCCCCTGTCGTGCAGCTTATACATTTCCATAGGGTTACAGTAGCACCATAGATGCCGAAAGAACACCATTTTGGCTTTAATCTGGCCCTGTGTGTCAGTAATTCCTCTGATGCAGTTTTAGGCTATGTGCCCACGGGAGATCGCACCTGCGGATGTATCCGCAGGTGCGGCCGCAGGTTTCCCGCAGCTGCCCGCCGGCATCTGCAGCTATTTTTAGCTGCGTTAGTACAGCAATATAGCTGCGGTAAACCTGCGGGCTTTCATGCGATTACCCAGCCTCTATCTCCATAGTGAAGGGCGGGGATTTCCGCTGGTAATGCCGCAGGAATAATTGACATGCAGTTATGTGCAGCTGCAGGACATCCGCAGCGTGGACACACACTCCCCATGTCCCATAGGATAACATGGGGAGTGTCTGTACATGCTAAAACCTGCGGATTTATCTGGAAAATCCAGATAAATCCGCAGATTTTCCGCTGCAAAATCCGCTTAAGCAAGCTCCCGTGGGCACATAGCCTAAGAGTGTCCAGTAAAATATTACTTGTCAGTTCCTGTGTACATAGTGCGTTTTTTTTGCCTCGTTTTTGGGGGCAGTTTGTTGCCCTAAACAGCATGCAGTCCTATCCCAGCAAAGTCAGATTTCAGAAAGGCTGTGCGCACGTTCTTCTTTTTGGTCTGGAGTTTTGGTTGCAGAATAAAGAAGCGTATCACTTCTTTTCTGCGTTTTTTCCCTGTGCTCTGCCATTGACAATGTAAAAAAAAAAACACAAAACACGCAGGGACAAACGCGGAAAAAACTAATTTTTTTGAGGTGCAGAAATTTCCTCGAGTGTGTACACATAGCCTTTAAACAGGTGTTTTTTTTTTGTTTTTTTTTCCCCATGGTTGTCTACGGTGACTGCCGTAAGATGGCATCAGTCTCCGATAGGCTCTCAAAAGAAAGCATGCCAGCGTATATAACAAATGTGCCATTAATATGATCTGAGCAAAGCCTAATTTACTAGTCATTTATTTACTTGGTCTAGACCTTCACAATAGCAGCTACACATTTGTATTACTGATTGTGGATTGATGCTCATCTGTTATAATCCTCATGTTTTCACAGATTCCTTTTTAGGCTATGTGCGCACTAGTGCGTTTTGCCCGCGGATTTGCCGCGGAAATTTCTTGAGAAATGTCTGCAATCTTTGTGCAGACATTTCCCAGCAAATTCTATGGTAAAAAAAAAAAAGCTGCGCACTGGTGCGGATTTTTCTCAAGAAATTTCCTTGAAGAATTTCTCGAGAAACTTTCTTGAGAAAATGAACATGTCCATTATTTCCGCAGGTACCCTGCGGATTTCGGCAGTACAGCCTGCAAAAATCCGCAGGGAACCACCCGCGGGCAAATCGCGGCAATTCCGCGGCTAAGCTACGGCAAATCCGCGTCAAATCCGCATGCGGATTTGGTGCGGATTTTTTCCGGAGGTCCGGAAATCTTTCACTCGCAGAAGTTTCTCAAGAAATTTTCTTGAGAAACTTCTCATTTCTAGTGCGCACAGAGCCTTACAGCGGTTTTATTTTGTCCAGGTCGATCTCGTGTGCACATACTTTTTATGTCACGACGACTTTGCACCAGAAAGGCATCTTATTTTTTTCGCTGCGGGTCATCTCTTCACCTAATTTCCCTGTTATTTCTTCTGCTTCTGACTGAAGGGTGTAAGACACATGTTTAGTGGCTCTATAACATCTTGCCTTCAACTATTTTCAAAAATAAGTTGTTTGATGTATGGTTTTTGGTTCCTGCCCTGACCCTGGTTATTTTTTCCCACACCAGAGAATGCACAAACCGGATAAAGATACATTTTCTATGTTGAGATTACGTTACGTTCCTGTGGCACTTTTATGAAACTACTTTTTTGATTTCTATTGCAAAATATAAATTCCAGAAAGTGTTTCGTAAATTTGCTATGAAGTGTGGTGTGACCTAAACCAAAACCCCAAGCCTATGCATCAAAATTTCAGTGGACAGCGATCTCCGTTATCCCACGTGCACCGCAATACTACAGAGTGCTATACTGTGTGAGACCCGTGCCCCCACTCCTGCGTAGGCAGCTTATTTTTAGTAATCAGAGGGTTGGCAATTGTGTATATGACATGTTTCCATTTTTCTCCCAAAATTGTATTTGGAGGCCCCCCATATACATTAGCGTGTAAGCAATCACCACTGTTACCAGCGGGGTCTCTGCCAACGTCATTCTAATGTGTATAGGGGCCTTTAGGCTGGGGCCACACAGAGATTACTGCGATTCCCTCGCATGACACTCTGCTCATGCTGGCAGTACAGCAGGAGCCGAGTGTCCCTGCGACTGATGTCCGACCGTGCGATTGGACCTCAGCTGCGGCGGGCGGGGCGGCACTGAGGAGGGGAGGGCTGGCACTGAGGAGAGGAGAGAGGAATTGATCTCCCTCTCTCCTTGTGATTCCAATGTGATATGACTAAAGAATGAGTGTGATTAGATAGGAATCCTAATCAAAAGATAGTGATCACTTGTCTTATTGATCCATCCAAACTCAGTATCAGAGAGGTGTCCTCTGGTTGACCCGATTTCACCATGATGAAGAGTACGTGTTGGTAGGTCTTGAACAAACCACTATTATGAGGAAGGAACGCTTACAGTTCAGCATATGCAGGAAACCAATGGTTGGTTGGCAACATGTGTAGGAAACTAGTGATGTAAAATTCACGGCTCATTGCAACATATGCAGGAAACCAGTGGTTAAGCTAGCAACATGTGTAGGAAGCTATTGGTGCCCACAGCAGCGTGTGGTCAGGTTACATGACCATGACTCAGCAATCACATGCTGGTCATCAATTGCTATACTCTGTGCACACGACAACCACAATGTACAAAGTTTGGTATAAAAATACAGGGCTCGCTCAGTGAGACAGGGACATTTCCAAGACGCTCAAGTGGACGCACCGCTCCTGTGATGCAGGGGCCGGGTTGTCTTCCTCCTCACTAATCGAGTCGCTCCGATGAGGAAGGAATGCTACAAAATACGGTAATGTTGATGCATATTTCTGTTATTGTATAAGATTCTATGACTATAAAGTAGTGCTAATTCCGATGTACCATTGATTATTCATGTGTTATGTTATGTAAAGTGCTATGGAATTAATAGCGCCATATAAATGAATAAAATTATTATTATTAATTATTATTATAAAATACATAATATCTTGCTATAAAGAATCTTAGTACTTGTACCTGATTAGGATATCAGTGAGCGCTTCGTAAGTACTGGCTTTCAGCCCCTTTTTAGGAGAATTTAGCAAGACACTCCTCCGCAGCCGGCTATTGCCATTCTCGCACTGCACTCGCGGTACACTGGTTGTCCGCGAGTGCAGTGTGATTTTTCTCTTGCCCCATACACTTAAATGGGTGCGAGAGAGTCTCGTGTTACAATCGCAGCATGCTCCGATTGTTTTCTCTGTTCGATTAGGGCCGAGAAAATAATTGCTCATGGGTGCTAGGACATAAGCTAATATTGGCCTGAGTGGAATGCGTTTTTTTTTTTAAACGCACTCCACTCGCACCGATTTTCATGCCGTGTGGATTAGGCCTTACAGTAGCAAAGCACGGTAGTTGACACTGTAACGTTACAGCCCTGTGGTCCATACTTCAAATACCACCACAGACGACATCTGCAAGGAGTTTGTATGTTCTCCCTATGTTTGCGTGGGTTTCCTCTGGGGGTGCTCAATTTCCTCCCCACACTCCAAGGACCCAGAGATAGAGAATTTAGATTGTGAGCCTCAAATGGACACAGTGGTCTGTAAAGTGGTATAAGATGGAGTAAAAAAAATCCAAGCAAGCTAAGTGGTGTCATCTTAGACCGGTCAATCTAAAGATGCTCCAGATTTACCCAACATCATGAGCCACGGTGGTAATATTGGCGCCCTTTTAGATTAGACAGTCTTGGTGTGCACGGTCTGAAAGTTACCCAGTGTTTGTGAATCTGCTCCACTGGCTGGAAATACGCGGCATTTGATGGCTTTTCTGTATGTGAATGCAAGCGATATTCCGGCTCATTAATATCCGCTAGACCAATGTTTAAAACCCAAACTTAGTTATTTATGAGGTGCCGAAACCTTTCCTGAAAAAAATATAAAAAAGAGAGAGAGCGCAGAATTCAGATGAAGGAAAGCTGTCATCCATGAAAGATAAATGAGTACACAGAGCCGCATCAGACCCGGAGGGACAAAAGATTAGAGGACATTAGAATCCATTTACGGGGATGTTCTCATAGGAACAAGTAGCTACAAGAAGATAAGGAAAAAACAACAGATGTCCTTCCTTGAGGACAATTGCTTCTTTAGTAGTTTGAACCAAGGACTGGAATGTTAAAGGAGAGGAGGTTTTTAATTGCTTGATTTGTGGTAGGTCGATGGCGTCTTGGTGACATGAAAATTGACAAGATTTAATGGGAATGCGTAGTCTTAAACATTAGCTAATTTTCTGTCAAGATGTTATTACATTTATATTTTATTTGCTATTTTTTTTCTTTTCATATCACATAACACTTCTATAATCAAGTGATAATCCACAATAGGCAGTGTCACAGCGAGTGTGAAAACGCCCTGCACCAAGTGTGACAAGATTACAATTTACCGTATTTGTCCATTTCACATCAAAACCTAATGTAAACAATCTATATCACAAAGGTGAAGCGGGCGATATTTTATTCTTAATTTTTTTATTTTGTGATTCCTTTCGGACCCATGACCTTAAACAGCCAAATGACGTTTTCTAACCACTAGGATGGAGTGTGAAATCTATTGCCTTACCTTGTTTTTTGCTAATTTCACACCAGTTTTTTCCCCCTCTAGTTTCCAGTAGCATCTACATCACAGTATATAATTCCTAGAAAAATGTAATTTTAGTTATGCATATTCTTAAAGCAACCCTCTACTGCAGATGCACAATTTTAACTATGCATTCTTATTGTGTATTTACCTTGTGCCCTCAGTTTTATCCCTGTTGCTTACGTGTGGTTTGTCCTGATGAAGACGTTAGATGACTTTGAAAACCCGTTCACGAACCGCATAGAAATTTCTTTGGTCTCCTAGATTCGTCTTTTTGTCACCAGCAGTGCAGATAACCAACTCCTCACCATTAAAGGGAATCTTTCACCAGATTTTTGCCACCTAATTTGAGAGCAGCATATCATAATGGCAGAGAACCCTTACTGTAGGTTTAATAAAATGACTGTTTTATTAACAGGATATTATCATTAGAGGACAAGTAAACTTGCTGCCTTGTAGTTCTCCATATTTATGAGCTCTGTATAGCCACGCCTCTACCACTGATTGGCAGCCTTCTGTGTTCACTCTATATGGTCAACAGCCAATCAGTGTTGTGGACAAGGTTATAAAGAGCTCCGTATTCAGAGAACTGCTAGCTCTGAAGCAGATAGAAGTAATTGTATCAAAATGCTATCAAGCAGCCCAGTAAGTGATACATGATTGGAATCCGGGTCTCTGCCCCTACATCATGCTGCTCTGAGTAGTAAGACCCTGGTGGTATTCCCTTAAGCTGACATAACTATTCCTGTGTGTAAATGCGGCAGCTTAGTTTCATATAGTTTGTACCTGGGTAGTAATATGTATGATCTGAGGTTAAATTGATAAACTGTCTGCTATTGCCGCAGAGGTTCGCCCTTCGCATGCTACTGAGATCTGTTATATCTGTGTGCAGTAAGCTCCTAAAACCCAATTGTTGCTTCTGCAGGCAAATAAATCTTTGTCTATTCAAGTGTTTTTGGGAACATGCCCAAACCTTGATATGTAAACCAGGGATCCCAACCTGTGGATCTAGAGTGATTTATGGTTTGCGGGTCTGTGATGTGTGGCTCGCGGCTGCCTATGAAGGACTGGTATATAGATGGTGATTTATGTGAGTGGCTCTACTGTGCAGGGCTCATCTGAATGGGGGTAGGAACCTTTAGGTCTTTTATACTGCCTCAGTGTGACTTCTGTGACAGCTTTTTCAATCATTCAATCATGGGCGGGCACTTGCAATCACAGCGCCGCCCATACTCTCGTGCCTGCGACCACGTCACCAGGTGTCCTGGCGTGCACGGGACCTCGGGCGCAGTGGGCGGCGTCCTGAGGGATGATTTGAAGCGTGGGGGGACGGCGTAAGATACAGCAACGGACGCCAGACGGCCCGCCCCCATGGAGAATTTACAAGATTTTCAAACCAAAAGGTACAGTTTTATAAAGTATTTATTTTGGTTTAAAAGGGGGCACAAAAAGTATAGAAACCTTACTAGAATGCAGCCCAGGAGCTGCAGAGGGGGAAACATTTAGGTTGAAAGCCAAATTTCTGATGACAGGTTCCCTTCAAACTAGCAGGATCAGAGTTGGCCTTCTGTACTAAATTTGTCAGATGATGTACTTGACCTAATAAACCCTTACATTAGTGTTTGTTCACTGATTTCTTAACTATTGTGTTGTACGTATAAGTAAAATGTGTTTTTTTTTGCTGTTCGTTTACAGGTCAATATGGAAACAAGTTGAATAATTATATTAAACATTATGAAGGATTGTCTTATGACACGGACAACTTACACCAAAAACACCAACGTGCCAAGAGAGCGGTATCCCATGAGGATCAGTTTATCCACCTGGATTTTCATGCCCATGGAAGGTAAGAGCCAGGTTTCAGTTATTGCTTAACAGGATTTTTTTTTTTTTTATTTTTTTATCAAACTATTTTCAAACACGTGGAATAAAAAAAAACAAACACTGCTCATAAAGGAGAAAACATTTAAATAAAAATTTGATTTAAACTGTTGTTGATTCCTTTAAAAATGTCAGACCAACAAAAATCAATCATTGAGGTATAACCATCTTTAAACAAAAAAAAAAGTCATCAGGTATTTGCTACCTCATCTGAAATGATGAAGTAAGAGGTTCTGAATCCAGCGATTTATCACTTAATTTACTGGGTCCAGCAGTTCTGATGCAGAGTACTTAGATGTTGCATGATGTAGTGCAGAGAAAGCGATCCCTGCCCATACCACAGCTTTTTGTGAACATTGTATATAGACAGTGAGCTGCTAATCTGTGCTGGGGGTGTGGTTGGACGACTTAGCGTGAGGCAGCTAGTCCCAGCAATAGTATAGTAGTATACTAATGATAAAATCTTCACTATAAGTTAACAGCACCAAACCTCGTAATAAAGTGTGTCCCTAAAATGGGGTTTTCAACCCTTCTCTCCTGCTATCTTCAGATACATAGCAAAAGCCTGCTGACAGATTCCCTATAACAAGCTATCGAATGTTCTAGTGCTGTGCTGTGAGCGGAGTCTGTAAGCCTAAGGCTATGTGTCCACGGTAGAATGTACCTGCGGATGTTTCTGCATGAAAATCCGCGACTTTCGCGGCAAATCCGCACCTTATTTTTGCCGCTGATTTACCGCAGATTACCCCGGATTTTGATGCAGATTTTTTTTTTCCCCCATTCTATACCCAAAATCCGCACCAAAATTCGCAACAATAATTGACATGCTGCAGATTTTTCCGGATCAAAATCCGCGGCAAATCCGCCGTGGAAAAATCCGCAGCATGGACACAGCATTTCCAAAATGCCATTGAAATGGCTTGGAAGTGCCGCTGCTGCAGATTTTCGGAAAATCCACGGCAAATCCGCGGCAAAATCCGCAGCGTGGGCACATAGCCTAACTGTTCTACTTGTCCCAATTGTCTCAACCCCTTCATAAATGGCCAGCAGTCAGCAATTATAAAATCTTACTATACAATATTAAAAGATTCTGTTTTCTCTTAAAAAATGGAATTGGTAGATTTTTACCCACTCCACCCAAAACTAGCTCTGACTCTACAGCCCTGTTTACCACTTTAGTTTGGAGAAATTTTGTAATATGCCTGGTAAAACAGAGGACACATTAGGGAAAAACACAGCTGGGAAATCCCTGTTTTTTTTTGTTTTGTTTTTTTTTTGGATTTTTTTGGATTTTTTTTTATCATTTTAGCCACCAAGAAACCCTCTTTTCGTCTTTCGAAGCAGCTGAAAAAAAAAACCAAAGCTGAAAAGATCAAATGCATGACAAAGTTGTTTACAAACTCCAGTTTTTGACAATAAAAAAATAAAATGTGTGTGTATAGATAGATCAATCGATCTCACACACACACACACACACACACACACACACACACACACACACACACACACACACACACACACACACACACACACCAGACTGTATATATGTATGTGTTTTTTTGATTGTGATTTCCTTAACACATACAATTTTACAGTTTTGTGCATGATCACAGCACCTGCAAAATTTTGGCACATTTTGAATCGCATAATTCTGTATTAGAAAACTCCAAACCAAAATGTTCCTGTTATGTTGAAGGTGACTTGGTGTCTTGTGCTTGTCTCGGCCTATTTTACATTTATATAATCTTGGCTTCAGTACAAGTCTATTTCAATTATCAAACTGCTTGACGTGTAGTCCACCAATATTTACTCGCTTTTTCTTTTAGTATCGGCGTCAGCCTCAAGTTACCCGAAGGCTATGTGCCCACATAGCGTATTTTCATGCAGTTGCGCTGCGGTCTGCACTGCAGCGTAACTGCATGCGTCCTGCGTCCCCAGCACAATCCATGAAGGTTGTACCTAATCCATGCCCATGTGGCGTATTAGAACGCAGGGCTTCGGCTACTGCTGAAGCGCTTTGTTCTAAGAAGTGACGTCACTTCTTTCGTGCGCTCTGCATGCAGCCACCGCTCTGTCTATGGGAGAGACTGCATCCAGAGCGCATGTAATCTGCTTTTCAGTACGGACTGTTTCTGCAGCGATTTGAAGCACACGTGTGCTGTTCAAATCGCTGCAGAAATTTCTGCAGGGACAGAACGCTACGTGGGCGCATAAACTATTAAGCTAACGTTTCCATCGTGACTCATTTTTATTTGCAACTGGGTTTTCCTAACATTCTGGCCTTCTTCATAGACCAATGCTAATATTTAATCACACACTATCCTTTACAGCAATTATTACTCGCCAACAGCCCAGCTGCTAATCCTCAGGGCCTGTGCACACATTCCAGTTTTGTTGTGTTTTTGTTGCATTTTTTTTCTGCTCAGTTTTGTCACAAACCCTAGTTTCCTGACGCCAGCAAAGTGAATGAGAATCCTGAAGCCTCATGCACTCGTTGAGTATTTTCTCCTTGCAGGCAGGTCAATTCTTTCATTGTTTTTTGCTGCATTTTCAATCCTCTCTAATGAGTGGGGAAAAATCATGTGCATCAAAAATGTAACAAAAAAACTTGCATAGTTTATTCTGTGCTTTTCCTTTCAAGTGATGCAGAAATGATGCAGAAATCTCAGCACCAAATCCTAAACTTGGAATGAATAAGCTGGGTTATACTTAAATATGTACATCTTAAGTCGCTGGCAGGAGAGACTGAAAGCGGCTCTTGCAGAGAGCAATGCTAAGTCAAGGTTTCCTTTCCATAGGTAGCCAAGAGGTAGCTGCCGGTCAAACGTGTGTGTGTGTGTGTGTGTGTGTGTGTGTAGACTTTGAGAGTAAAGGGTTCTTTACACGAGACGATCTATCGTGCGATAGATCGTCGGGGGTCACGGTTTTTGTGACTCACATCCGGCATCGCTTGCGACGTCAGGCTGTGTGACAACTCCGAGCGACACAGTATCGCTCACAAATCATGAGTTGTGTACTCGTCGCTCGGTTTCATAATCTCGTTTAATTAAAATGGCGCCGGTTGCTCATCATTCCCGGGGTACCACACGCCGCTCCATGTGACACCCCGGAAACGATGAACACAGCTTACCTCTGTCCAGCGGTACCCGCCGGCAATGCGGAAGGAAGGAGATGGGCGGGATGTTCATGTCCCGCTCATCTCTGCCCCTCCGCTTCTATTGGCCGGCCGCTGTGTGACGTCGCTGTGACGCTGAACGTCCCTCCCCCTTCAGGAAGATGATGTTCGCCGCCCACAGCGATGTTGCTCAGCATGTAAGTATGTGTGATGGGGGTTAACGACTTTGTGCGCCACTGGCAACTAATTGCCCGTGCCGCACAAACGACGGGGGAGGGTACGATCGATTGTGAAATCGCACAGTCGGTCGTCCCGTGTAAAGCGGGCTTTAGTCCAGATGTGCCCGAAAGCTGCAGTGACCATTGTGGGATGGTTTAACAAACATGTACGTGATTTTCTGAAGTAGGACAGCTATTAAAGAAATTCACAAGAGCATATATTTGGTTCAAGTGCGGTCCTACAAAAAAAAAACAAAAGCTCAGACCAGTGTTATTCAATGGGGCAGTGCAGATTAGTGTTTTTGTTTTTGTATTGTTCCCCCCCCCCCCCCTCTCCTATAGAGTGACTCTGCAAGTGAAAAAAAATCACAGTATGTACTAGTTTTTTGTCAGCTGAGCCACTCATTCAAGTCTATAGATGCACTAAAAAAAAATAAAACTAAAACTGGTTTCATACACACAGTATGGCACCCAATTTCAGATACCTTCCGATTCTTAAACACCTGTACCTGTATGTAGTCTTGTGATATTTTGATTGCTGCTGTATACAAATGAATTGAATACGGATGAAAAATGAGAGAAAAAACATCAGAATCTTCTGAATAAAACCCGTTCGTGTGAACCTGGCTTCACTTGCAGAACTCTGCATGAGATTGTAATACAGGGCGGCTTTTTGTGTTAAAGGACTTTTCTCCAAAATCGAGAGGTGGTGAAGAAGTGATTTGCTGCCTGCAGTTTTCCAGCATAAAAATCCCAAAACGTGACATACAACTACAGTATTTATGGTGTCACAATCTAGGTAGATAATTTATAATCATATTATTGTTTTTGATCTTTTTGTGCATTTACAGGTCAGTTCTTTCTGGCTGTGTGCGCACATGTGCTTTTTTTTCATGCTTTTACGCTGCGTTCTGCACCACAGTGTAAAAGCATGCGTTCTGTGTCTCCAGCACAATCTATGAAGACTGTGCATAATCTATCCGCACGTTGCGTTTTAGAACGCAGAGATTCGGCTGCTGAAATATTTTGCCAAAACGCAGCGTTCTAAAAAGCAAGCATGTTACTACTTTTGTGCATTCCGGATGCTTTTCCCACTCTGTGGCAGAGCAAGCATCTGGAACGCATGAATTCCGCATGCACAATGCTTTCAAAACGCAGCTTTTCGGCTGCGTTTTGAAACGCACACATGCAGTGACTTAAACGCTGCAGAATAGAACGCAGAGACGTGCGCACATACCCTCTTTCCTTTACATTCCCTTGGAAGCCGCTCATAACTAAGATTGTCCACAATGAAGAAACTTTAGAGCAGCCTTTCATCACGATATATTATATTATGTTTTTTCTGTGCTATCTTTAATCGTTTATAGTTGGAAAACGCCTTTTTATTTTGTCCAAAAAGCATTTCCTTTTTACCCAAAATAACCCCCTCCTTCCTCTCCAGAAAGTCTCTGAGCAGCCGGTATCAGAGCGCCCAGACAACATTACTAACCTGCCACTCTTCAGAGATTAGATACTACAGAACTAAGCTGCCTGTTTGTCATAGACACTTTTATAACATAATCAGGTTATTTAATGGTGTGTTATCAAATGTGAACATATGCACAGCATTCACAATGGATGATATCACTCCATCGCCAACTTTCTCCCCTCTGCCTATTCAGATAAGGGCGTATGGGGGTGTGCTTTTGGCTGAACTAGTGGCAGACAGCCATCTCATGTCATACAAGCCCAGCCGAGACCAAAAGAACACCTTTTTTAACGTCTATTGGTTGGATGGTAACCATTGGATTTGTTTACTGTATGCATCTGGAGCGCTACTGGTGCAGAAAGCAAGCTGACATTAGTGGCATCCTTAGTTGGATCACACCAATGAATGTTGAGTCAGCGACATCTGACACAAATATTCCTACATGATATTGGTTGTAGTGTTTCTAGAGAAATGATATTTATTGCAATTTTAAAGGGCTTGTCTGGTCTTAGAAGGAAAGTCTACAGTCCTGCTATATGACTGCAGACGAATGAATCCTGACATTGTGCAATGTGCTCACCCTCACGATTTTCCTGTATTTTACGTGAGCAGTAATATGACCACTGGAGCCATACATCCACAATTGTAAAAATATCAAAAATACTTTATTAAATATGTATGCAAAACAAAACAGTTAAAATACAATTAGGGTGCAAAGTGCAGAGAATCGACCAATTGTGGAAACCACATTTTCAGATAAATCAATGGGAGGAGAAAATATCTCCATTGGGCTATGTGTGATTTTATAAAGGAATTAATCTATCCATACAATGGACATAATTAGCACATGAATTGTACACATGAACAGCACCATATAATGTCACCAAACATCCATTTATGGGTGTAAAGTGTACAGAATCTATTAAGGTAAGAAAACAATGTATAAATAAACTGTGCGCACCCAATGGATCAGCTAGAAGTCAAAATCTAGGTTCAAAGCTCGTGCATGCAATTCATATGCACCAACAATGTGAAGCATACAGTCTCGCTGCAATGATCGTAAGTCAGCATGAGTAGATACAACAATACAGATGGTAACTCCATAATGGTGTCCCGATATGGTAGTTAAGATAAAATTGAGTATAGGAACCCACATTCCCAGACTGGGTGTAATATGGGTAAGTGTCTTTTTTGTTCAAATCAAAGTTTATTAGAATAGAAGATAATCAAACAATTGCACAGCGCGCAGGCTGAGGGTATATATCCCAAGCTAGCTGCTAAAAACATCACAGTTCCTTGACTACACCTTAAAGGATGTAAAGAAAAATCAACAATATAACATATACATTGTTTGGAAATTCGGAAACGTCAGTAGTTTATAGAATAAAAGAACAATTTACTTTTTACTAAAAAATATTCCTATAAAGAGAAAAATCAGATAAACTGAAAATTTTGCAGTGGTCTCTTAATTTTTGCCAGAGCAGTATATTGATTTTTCTTTCTTGTCCTGAAGGAGACTAGAGCCTTGAAATGCGTAGACCTATGAAATAAAAGAAGTTTATTAATAATCAAGTTTTTTCATTCAGTAGCAGTGCAGCATTAACCCCGTTTCTCCTCTCCAGCAGTCAACTCATTTTTCCCTCTATAGAAAACTATTGAGAATTGCCCAGGAGTCTAGTCTGCACGTGACCACAAATGGCATGTGACTGTCATCCGCACTGGGAACACGGTGATTGTGACCACGTGCATGTGTTGCACACTGTCAGTTTTGCAGTCTGTAGTAATAGTGCAGGCTTTTCTTCAGACACTGGACAATCCCTTTAAATTTAAAACAAAAGATACTCAAACAATACTTAACAAACTCTTCATAAAAATAAGAGGTAATAAGAGGTTCTTTTAGGACTCCTCCAGCTCTCAGCCTTCCTCAACATGAACAAGTGAAGTATTAACATGATTTGTTTTCTCTGCCGCTTCATGTAGTTTGCTGGAATTCCCTCCCTGCCCACTGATCTGCACAGTTTCACTTCTCCTTTCTCAGAATAACAAGCCATTACTGTAAGCGGCAAGCTAGTACTGGCACAATCCCTGATAACGTGAGTCACTTGAATTATGAAATGTGTGATAATGTCCTAAAGAGATATTTTGTGGGTTTTTTTCTTATGCATTTCAGGGATGATTCAGCTCCCATGAGCATCAGATGAGTAAAGAGTGCTGGGCGTATTTTGTTATAGATCATATACTTAAAGGGAATCTGTCATCAAGTTTTTGCTATGTAATCTGAAGACAGCATGCTGCAAGGGTTAAGACATAGAATTCAGGGCTGCCTGTCTTGTCAAGGTCCAATCTGTAGTTTATTTGCTGTTTAAGCAGTGGAACACAGCAGGACTTATCATTGCTGGGACTACAATGTCAGGCGCATAGCAGTCTGGCACACCCCATCCTCTGACACGTCACTGTCAATGTACAATCTATTGAGAGCCTGGTGTGGCGGGACAGCTCTCTCCGCTCTGGTACATGGCTAAAGCTAAAAATTCTGATAGTGTCAGAATGGCTGCAGCCAGTAATCTGTTGTGCAAGGTTGGATTCAGGATCTCTTTGCCTAAATTTATGCTGTTCGCAGATGAGGTAGCAAAACCCTGCTGACAGATTCCCTTTTAAAGAATGTGGACAACTCCTGTTTCTCTCCGATCCCATTCCTGCATGTTTTTGGCTAAGCACTGCTAAACTTTTATTAACATGTCAATGGCCAACTTGATCGATCTCCGAGGAAGCTGTGTCAGTGCTCAAATCTCAATCTTACTCCATTGGAGAAATCCATTTTAAAATGGGATTCATATGTTCTGTGTCCCATAGACAATTAGTTTCCTGATCTGCAAAATTGGACTGTTTGTCCATTTAACTATCAATGCTGGAGCCACAAACAAGAATTGATATGTGGATGAACTCGGCTGACACGTTGGACCAGCTATTTATGCATCTGAACAACCCCCTTAACGTCTGGTAGGTTCTGATAAGCTAGGCCTTCTGTGTACAGATCTCCCATATTTAACACAGGGTTTCTAATATATGCGTTCTGCACCATCCATTTCATGAGTTAAGGGGGCTTTACACGCTGCGATATCGCTAAGGAGATATAGTCTGGGTCACGGTGGTTGTGACGCACATCCGGATCCTCATTAGCGAGATCGCAGCGTGTGACTCGTCTGAGCGACCGTAAACTATCGCAAAAGAGTGAAAAATCGGTGGTCATGGAGAGGTCGTCCTAAAAAAAAATATCATTTTCCTCACAGTAGCGATGTGGTTCGTCGCTTCTGCGGCAGCACATATCGCTATGTGTGACGCCGCTGGAACAACCATCTCCTTACTTCCGTCCACCAGAAAAGGAGGAAGGAAAGAGGTGGGCATATGTTCCGGCCGCTCATCTCCGCCCATCCTTTTCTATTGGGCGGCGGTTCAGTGACGCTGCTGTGACGTCGCTGTGACTCTGAACTAACCGCCCCCTTAGAAAGGAGGCGGTTCGCCGGTCACAGCGACGTCGCAGAGCAGGTATGTGCGTGTGACGCTGCCGTAGCTATAATGTTCGCTACGGCAGCAATCACCACATATCGGCCGTACGACGGGGGCGGGTGTTATCGTGCTCGACATCGCTAGCAATTTCTAGCGATGTCACAGCGTGTAAAGCCCGCTTTAGACTTTTAAGTTGTGAAAGAGAAATAGTTTTGAGCAATTTAGCTATTTTTCTGCATTCTTGATGCTATACATATATTTATTCATTTTATTTTTTTTTGGGGGGGGGGGATTTTTCTCTATGCTGACTGTCAAAGACTAACCGATGTATTAGTTAATATTTCATAAATCTATAGTACACATGTAAATAAGCAACGTCTTAAATCTTTTCAGACAAATTTGCCCATTTTTATTTTTAAGGACTGATTAATTGTCAATTTCTGGGTAATTTTTGTGTTCAGTGAAAACTTTTCCATTACGGAGAGAGGAGATGGCAGTTGGTGCTTTTAGAATTCAAAGGGGATGGAGGGGGCGGCGGCTGGGGGCAGGACGGGGGCGGCGGCTGGAGGCAGGACGGGGGCGGCGGCTGGAGGCAGGACGGGGGCGGCGGCTGGAGGCAGACACAGGCATTCTGTAGAAAGTTCATTAGAACGAACTGTCATCCTGTCATGCACTGAAGATGGATTTTATCCTTGAACTGAGAATTATCAGTCCAGGAGGATAAATGAGTGGATTTCTCTGATAAGATATATTGCAAAGCTTCTTATTTTCATGTACACTGTTGATTTATGAAAAAAAAAAAAATTACGCATTTTTTTTTATCCTCTTCACGACACATCCTCTTCACGACACATAACGTACTGGGTACGTCATGGATCGTGTCAGGGTAATCCTTGCCACAGGGGCAGAGATCCCCGCACATATCAGCTGATTTTTCTGCCTCCCACCCGTGCCTGTTAACCCCTTAGAACGGGGTTAAACTGTGACAGCCCGATGTTCATGCCCGGCGCGGTAAGCTTGTACTCACCAGCCACCATTGAAAATCACATGACGTGATCACGTCTAGCCGATGGTTGCCATGGTAGCGCAGGGTCCTATGATGACTCCTGTAGCTATTCTGAGTCACTTCCTCTCACTGCCGGCAGAGCACGTGTGTGTGAGTAAATCAGCAATTCTGTAGATCTCTGCTGTGTAGCTGTGATCTACAGAAATACACAAGCGATCAGACTGCTGATCCTTATAGTCTGCTAGGGGACTAGTAAAATTAAAAAAAAGTTAAAAAAAGTAAAAAAAAAAAAAAACAAACTAAAAAAAAAAGTTAAAATCGCCTCTCATTTGCCCCAGGGTTAAAATAATAAAAAATATACACATTTGATATCGCCGCGGTCAGAGACGCCTAATCTATCAAAATATAAAATCAATAAATCTGATCGGTAAAAACTGAGTAGCTGTAAAAAAAATAAAAATTCTAAACTACAAAATTACTTTTTTGTGCGCAAATTTTGTGCAAGATGCAATAACAGACAATCAAAACCTTGCCTCTGCACAAAAATGGTACTGTTAAAAACGACAGCTCCAGACGCAAAAAAATAAGCCATCAACCTATACATGTTTGGTGTCTATGAACTCGTACCGACCTGAGGCATCACACCGACACATCAGTTTTACCATACCATGGTGAATAAAATACCCCAAAAACCATTGTGCGATCGCCCTTTTTTTTTTTTTTTTTTTTTTATTGCAAATTCTCCGTACTTGGAATTTTTTTGCAGTCTTCCAGTACACTATATAGTAAAACTCATGGTTTCATTTAAAACTACAGCTCGTCCCACAAAAAACAAGCCCTCATATGGCAAGATTGATGGAAAAATAAAGTTATGGCTCTCGGACAAAGGGGAGCAATAAAAAAAAAAATCGCCTGGGTTGAAGGGGTTAAATATCCATTTAAGTGTGTTCTAGGTTCTAAGGAGATTAGTGCACATTGTTGTTATTGCAAATAGAATATTGAGGCCCCATTTGATGGTCCATGCACAAAACTCCGGTGCATGTAAGTGAATGATTTAATAGTTCCGATTTGTTTTGTGTAATTTTGGCCTGACAGTGTGGTGCGCTGCGTACATGTGGGGCTGGGGACTGTGATGTGCTCTGTGCCGCACATTGTATTTAGTTGCTTTGAAAGCATCTTGTAGAGGAATGATTATCTGTGCGGGAATCTCCCTGGCACACACGGCCCAGGGGAGCTGACAGTGAAGGGGTTTCTTTCATAAGCTGTTTGTATTGACGCTCTTTGGCAAGGCTTCCGAAGCTTACTAACTGGGATCTAGTCTTTCCTTTCCCAGTATATAAAGTGTTCACGTGTATTAGGTATCCCTGTCGCAGGCAGCTATCCATTATCCATTGCCTACATAAAACACCTCTACCTCATTTCTTCATGCGGCACTTATCTAGTTTATCGTTTTTTATTTTTTTTTTTTGTTTTATGTACTCAAGACCAGAATGCTGGTATGTTGTGACCTTTAAATCTTAAACTTTTAGCATCTTTTTTTATGTTTTTTTTTGCATCAAGAGACTGATTTCTCAGCCCCGATCAAAGTGTCTTGTGTGTATGCTGTGATACAGTGGAGGACAGTCATAATAGTAAGATTTCTACTTTCTTTATCCATTCTAATGGTAGCTTTTTAGATGTTTGAATGGCAGGTATATAGGTCTTCCTGCATATAATTAACGTAAAAGCTTCATATTGAGGATAAGTTCCCACCCTGAGATTTTTCCCCCCTAATCCTGGCAAACACTATCATCTGATGAACGGGCATTTCTGCTATATTTGAACTATTAAATATGGCCTGTTTTATGTGCATTTCCCACTCCCGGATCCAAGACTTCTTCCGAACTGCACCAATCCTCTGGAACGCTCTACCCCAAGAAGCTAGGAGGAATCACAACTTACTCAGCTTCAGATGCACCCTAAAAACGCATCTTTTTAGGGCGGCCTATCACACTCCCTAGCCAAACTAAATTCACATAGTCCCGCCACGCTTTCTCAGAACATAAGCCCACATCAAACTCCATGACACCCAAATGCATCACAAGGTTCTGGCCAACTGAACTGGTCCAGGAAACCATTATCTATCCTCCATTTCCTTGAGATGGCAGGATTGTCATTGTAAATAAGCACTTGTATCTTGCCCCCCCCATCTATAGCCCTCAGTCCAGTAGACCACTGCGCAACAAGCTCTGTCCTCACCTATTGTACCATCACCCATTCCCTGTAGACTGTGAGCCCTCGCGGGCAGGGTCCTCTCTCCTCCTATACCAGTCTGTCTTGTACTGTTAATGATTGTTGTACGTATACCCTCTTTCACTTGTAAAGCGCCATGGAATAAATTGGGCTATAATAATAAATAATAATAATAATAAATTGGAGATTGTAAGCTCTTACGAGCAGGGTTTTCTTTTTTTTTTCCCTCTAATTATTGTATTTTCTATAACGGTTACTTGTTTGTATATGATCCTCCTGAATTGTAAAGCGCTGTGGAATATGTTAGCGCTATAGAAATAAAGATTTATTATTATTATTATTATTATTATTATTATTATTATTATATGTGAGAATGAACGTTAAAGAAAACTCATACATTATTGACCTCTGTGGAAATGGCTCCATGGCGGATGCCTGTGATGAAGGCTTGTTGTCAGTCAGCTGCACACTTGTAATGCTCGCTGATTTTCGTTCCTTGCTAGCTACTCCAATGTGAAAAGCCACATGACTAATCGTGAGCCATCTTTTCTTCGCATTGTTTTGTGTGTTTGATGTTACTAATTCTTCAATCCCTGAAGCGAAGGCCGGCATCACACGTCTGCACTTCACGGTCTGTGTAAGAACTGCAATTGCCGATCGCGGGTCTCCTGACTCAACGGTCAGTCTCATAGGCGTATATGAGGCTGAATAATTTACGAACTGTCCCCCGCATAGTAGCAGGTAATCTGAAATGATATAGCAAATGTATACAAATAACTAGCGCTAATGAAGATACAGGACAGCAAATATCTTATGGAATGGCTACGGTGCTGCCCTAACAGCATAAACCCTACAAAGAGAGGCAGTAACAATGCATAATTATATTGCATTATTAAATATACTTTTATAAGTAACAATTAAAATGTGACCCACGTGAAAGTAGTGGCATCATGGCTGTGGACATAAATACAGAGCAAAACCAATAAGATATAATACAAGACATTTATTTGGTTAATGGTAGAAATGGGGATAGAAAATGTAAGGTTAATAAATAATAAATGAATATTACTTTATTACGTGTAGTAATCATCGGATACAATAAGAGCATCATTGGCGTCCCAATAAGTAATCCTTCAGGTTTTTTTGGTCTTTGGCTGCACTTTCTAATCTGTTGCCATTTAGCGTGGTGTATATACAGTGTTTCCCCGAAAATAAGACCTCCCCCGAAAATAAGATGTAGCAGGAGTATTCAGGGAGGCTTAAATGTAAGACCTCTCCCGAAAATAAGACCCAGCTGCGGTCAATAATGAAGTGTCATGCAGTAAAAAAGTTAGACACTGCAGGACACTTCATTATAGACAGCGGGCACCCCCTAAAGAAAGAAGAGAGAAGACCCCCCCCCCCTCCCCCCGATCATTCTCACCAGACACACACACACACACACACACACACACACACACACACACTACAGATCGCATCCACACTCGCCACATCCAGCGATATCGCTTGCTTCTTGGCGGCGATCCTGGGCACTGCAGTGACCTTCCAGGACCTGCCGGAGAATCACTTGGCCGGAAGACTCCGGATGTTGTGAGTGTGCGTGCGCGCGATTTTACCGGTATGTGCGATATCGTGAGTGTATGCTTTCTGATGTGTGAATGGATGCTGTCTGATGTGTGACTGTGTTATGATGTGTGTGTGTGTGTGTCAATCAGATGCAGGGGAGCACAGCTGCTGGGAGATCACAGGGAGCAATTATGTGGAATTGTGTGTGTGTGTGTGTTTGTGTTTGTTATGCGGTATGCGATATGCAAGTGTCATGCAGACGCAGGGGAGGCGTGCAGCAGATCTGCTGGGAGATCACAGGGAGATCTGGGAGCCATACAGACGCCCGGGGCTGGTAAGTATGACGATCCTGGTAAGGGGGGGGGGGGTCTGCTTTTTGTGGGGGGTTAACTTACTCCCAACCATATCTCCTCGAGAATGACACCCCCTGAAAATAAGACCTAGTGTTTTTTTCAGGGCAAAAAAAAATACAAGTCAGTGTCTTATTTTCGGGGAAATACGGTAGTATGAAATGTTACCTAAGTATTAGTATTAGGTCATGAGGAATATAAAAGTTGTATATCAGACTGTTCAGCTTAGGTCAGGAGATCCGTGATCAGTCTGGATATTGTGCAGGATGCCTGGATCGTGAGTAGGGGACTGAAGATGTAACAGAGGGTCTTGCATTATTAAAAAGGTTCATTAGAGGTGGTGTTTATTTCTAGGAATAATTCTAAAAATTTCAGACTACATTACATTATCATGATCTGTTTTATAGATGCTGCTGGTTTCCAGTACCATCTCTATGCTGATGACACCCAACTGTACACATCTTCTCCTGACATCACCCCTGCACTATTACAAAATACTACCGATTGTCTGTCCGCTGTCTCTAACATCATGTCCTCCCTCTATCTAAAACTGAACTTCTCCTGTTTCCTCCCTCTCCTAACCATCCGAAACCCAATATTGCCATTTCGGTTTGTGGCTCTACCATTACGCCCCAGCAGCACGCCCGCTGTCTTGGGGTTATATTTGACTCCGATCTCTCCTTCACTCCCCATATTCGTTCACTTGCTCGTTCTTGTCACTTCCACCTCAAAAACATCTCGAGAATTCGACCTTTTCTTACCGTTGACTCTGCAAAAACTCTTACTGTCGCTCTCATTCATTCTCACCTGGATTATTGTAACTCTTTACTAATTGGTCTCCCTGTCACTAAACTCTCCCCTCTCCAATCCATTCTGAATGCCGCAGCCAGGATCATTTTCCTCTGCAACCACTTCACTGATGCCTCTGCTCTTTGCCAGTCATTGCACTGGTTGCCCATCCGCTACAGAATCCAACATAAACTTATCACTCACACTCACAAAGCTCTCCATGGTTCTGCACCACCCTACAATCTCCTCCCTCATCTCTGTCTATCACCCCACCCGTGCCCTCCGCTCTGCTAATCACCTAAGAGTGACATCCTCAACAATTCGAACCTCTCACTCCCGTCTTCAAGATTTCTCACGAGCTGCGCCTATACTCTGGAACACATTACCAAGAGAAATCCGATTAATTCCCAACATCCACACCTTTAAGCAGGCCCTAAAAACGCATTTCTTTAGACTAGCCTATCACCTCATTGCCCTGATCTAATCTAGTCCCTTTCTGCCTTTCTTAACAAAAAATATACTTCCAATTCTTGTCCCCTGTACCTGTATAAATTCTGGCCAATGATGGGTTCATGCAGCTGGTTTTGAATCCCCTATTAAATCGATGGCTGGACCATATATAACAAGCTTTTCTTCCCCCCCCATTCACCTTTTGTGCCTCCCCTATTACCTCATAGACTGTAAGCTTACGAGCAGGGCCCTCATTCCTCCTGGTATCTTAATTTTGTTATTTTGTATTGTCTCATATTGTCTGTACATGTCCCATCTGAATTGTAAAGCGTTGCGGAATATGTTGGCGCTATAGAAATAAAACTTATTATTATTATGCTGATCATTTAGTATATAGTTATTCTGTTTTCAAGAAGTTGACACCTTCCACAGGTCGACAGGATTCATAGACATTCCCTTTAATCCGCATGTTCTAGTGTCTCGCTGCTATTTCTCATCTATACCATGTCTGACGTAGCTTTTGAAGTGATGGTTATACACTACTTAATTCCGTTTGTGTGAAACTTGTATTATTTGTGTAGATTGAAGTAGACAATCCTACGTGAGTGGCAGAACCACAAATCTCTTTCCTGTCCTGCTGATGGCACTTACCTGCAGTGACAGATTATCGCAGGCCCATCAAGCCAATGTCTTATCTCATCTATCAACATGTGATGTGAGCCCGTCCTTGGCACTAAATATACAGCTCCTGCATCAGACTGCAGATGGCTATCGGCCAAACGCTCTCCTGACCCACAGCGATCCGTCCCAGCGACCTCATAAACCCTGATTATCCGAGATGGGGAGAAGGGAAAGGTGCTGTCAGCAAATGTCGTGGAGAAGCCATATACACTAGGGATCATTCCCACTGCAGTATACACATTTTTCTGATATACATCTGGATTCCACTGTACGGTAGAATAAAGGTAGCCATGTCGTAAACATGAGGCACATTTGTAATGGATGCCTCAATATAATGTATATTGGGCTGTTGGAGGCCAAAATGACATTACACTAATAAGAGTTAATGGACTAATGAATTAATAGCTGAATGCAGGAAAAAATGTGACTGATCCGCATCAGCCTTTATTGAAAAAAGGCTGAAAAGCCCTTTTGACTTTAAAAAAAAACTTTATACTAAATGTTTGTTTTGGATTACTCTCATTCTGCTTAACGTTTCATACGTGACGCACTGTTTTTCAAGATCCCTTCTAAAGAGCACATTTTTGGATCGCTCTGCTCTTCAGCACCTTTACTCTGCGTCTTCGGTGTCTGTTTACCGTATCCTTAGGGAAAGCTCTCGACGCGAATGCAAAATGTCTTAATTGATTTCCATTGGCCCTCCATTCTGGACATTACTTTTGATGCTTTTCTTTTTTGGCCTTTTTATATTATATTAACCTTAAAGTGTTACCCCCTTTTAAAGGAAACCTGGTTACAAATGCAGCAGTTATGGCCATCAACTTGTTGTGGGATCGACACCCAAGACAGGCGTCAGAATAGATCTTAGCCCGGAGTCACACTGGCGTATGACTCGTACAAGTGCAATGTGAGAAATCTCGCATTGCTCTAGACCCAATGTTAATGAATCTGTCAGCTAATATCTCTGAGTGTTTCTCTCCGCTGTAATCAGACTGGGGAGAAAATGGCAGCATGCTGAAATTGTCTGCGACTCTCTGCTCAATCCCACCCATACATAGGTAGGAGTGAAACATCGAACTGCACTCTGATGACATCTGAGTGCTGTGCAATATATGCAGAGACAGGCAATGGAGAAGATGGAGAAAGTACTCCCTCCTTCTCCTCAGCTGTGATCTGAGCAGCATGACACTCGGCTCATGCTCGTAGCAGAGCCTGAGCCGAGGGGCTATAGGGGGGCTCATATTGTATAAAGAGTAGCTATGAGGGCTCATACTGTGTATATAGGGTATCTGAGGGCTCATCTTGTATGAAGGCATCCATATGAGGGCTCATGCATTATTTTGGAGGGGGCGGCGCTAAGTGTGGGCTCATACTGTATATAGTGAAATGTCAGCATACTTGATTCTGCGGAATATTAAATGATGCAATTAATATCAAATAATTATAATTCATATGTTAATATTAATATTGAGCAGAGTTAATTTCCGCCTATTGGTTCGGCCCTCTACATCAGTCATGGACGCTCATGCGACCCCTCGGGATTGCCCACTCCTGCCCTAGATTATGAGGAGAATGAATCTCTACCTTGATGTCACCTGGTCTGCGTTTCTATTGGTTTCTTTTGATTTTTACATGATACATTTTTTTTGAAACATCGCCAATGACATAACACCGAAATGTCAGATTGCTATTATTCATTGGTTTTTTCCGGATTTCATTTCTCTAGCAAAGACTCACCAGTGTCAGTAATTTTTTCGAGATCTGCTTTATCAGAAATTGCGGTTTTGACCAGCTGCAGCCAATAATGTGTGTAAATGGTCATAAAGATTAAGAGATTATTCATCATTAGCAATCCAAATGATTGTTTTCGCTTTTGTTTTGATTCCACCTGATTTGGATCTTTGATAACTGTGTAGGCTCAGCGCTCGACAGCTGGGTCAGTGTGATCTGAGTATCAATCGAAAATCATGGATGTGGCAAATAGAAAACCCATATTACAATTTCGCAACGCTCTTTATTGTCTTCTGTCTGGTGCATTGTTAATGGGAGCAATCGTATGGAGATGATTCATGTAGCTTGTTTATTGCTTAGAGCTAGCAGGAACGCTAATGTTATTTTGCAGTTTAAAGTGACTTGTGAATTATTGAAAGTTTGGCAACATAAAAATTTCACACCCACGCTACACAGCAAAAAGATCTCTTGTTTTTTTTTCTGTTACCTGGGGTATTTGTAGTTTGAAACGCAGGCCACCCAGAGTTCTTATCAAAATCCGCAACATTTCAGCACTGCAGACTGATTGGAAAATAATCGTATCTGATCAAGGCCAATGAGTAGAATACTGAAAACCTATGTTATTACAGATCTTAAAGGAACACTTAAAGAATGTGAATGATAGTAAACTTGCAGAAAATTTTGAAAAACTGGGCAAGATTATCATGTTTCTAAAACAGTTGTCGAAATCCAGCAGAATTGCCAGGATTAGTTTTCTGTTTATCGGTTCCATTTTCAGTTGAGGGGTGGCTAAGGGTTGTGGCTCAGATTATAGGCAGGGTTAACAATCTGCCCTCAATTGAGCAAGAGGGAGAGGCTTCCGATGCAGCAAGTTGTCTTAGATCCACATAGTGTTGAGTAGTGATGTAGGCCTGGACTGTAAAAGTTCAGATCTGCTCGGTTTTAAAAGCATTCGGTTGCTGGGCTCTCCGTTCTCGGGGAACTCTGGCCAATGATACTTAGTCTCCGGTGCAGCTGTAACTGCTTCCGGGTCGCTCATTCGCCTCATACATATTCACTGCTTCCCGTACCCACCAGCAGTTCTGGTGTCTGTGATTGGTTGCAGTCATACAGTCCCCCCATATTATGATACCCAGCACAGATAAAGCTTACTGCTACAGGCTACAGCCCCCAGCTGTGCGCTTATCTTGGCTGTGTATGAAAAGGAGAGGAACCGCATGCGGATTTTTTTTTATGTGTGTATATATATATATATATATATATATATATATATATATATATATATATATATATATATATATATATATATATATATATATATATATATATATATATATATATATATATATATATATATATATATATATATATATATATATATATATATATATATATATATATATATATAAAATAAATATAATATATAATAATATATATAATATTATATTTTATAAAAACGGCGTGGCGCTTAGGGAAAAGTACTCTCAGGCTGGGGAGGCCCATGCCAATTGTCCCCCTCCCCCTTCCTCCTCCCCCCCCCCCCCTCCAGACTAAAATTAGCAGTCTGAAGCTGCCTGGACTTGCCACATCCATTAGATTTGACAGTCCCGGCACTTTACCCGGCTCCTCACGATTTTACCCTCGTATGGTGGCAATCTGGGTAATAAGGGGTTAATAACAGCTCACAGCTGCCACTAAGCCCTAGATTAGGAATAGTTGTCTGCGAGATCCCACCCCCCCAATTTACTAATCTGTAAGTGAAAAGAAACTTTAACACAGAAAAAAATCCTTTATTTGAAATAATTAATAAAAAAAAAAACTCTTTCACCAATTTATTAAAACACACAGGTCCAATATAATCCATACAAGGTCCCACAACGATTCTAGTTCTGTTACATATCAAGTGACAGGGGGTGGCGATAGAACATGACTGCCCACTGTAGGCTTCAGGCAGAAAATGAGCTGCAGCAATCAGCAGTGATATCACTCAGCTGGAGGTTCCCACGGACACAGCTGGAGGTTCCCACAGTCTTCCACCTGTGATTTAACTAACCTATGTGTATCCTGACCTGCGGTTCACAGACCTGCATTTCCTGGCAGAAAATGGCTGTTTTTTTTTTTTTTTGCCAACAAATGCAGATTTGGTGCTCAAATTTCAACAGCATATTTTTGCACCCAATCTACACCACCTGGCAAAAAACCCCCAAAACAAACGCATCACTACTGCATGCGGTATGTTGTGATACAAATGCGATATTTATTTTTTTTGCCAGGAGGTATAGATTGGGTATAAATTAGGTGCAGGAATATAGTGTAAATATTTCCTCCCCTAATTTGCATATCTTGGCCCAAAAATGCAAAAATAACGGTTTTGATGTTTCGGTGTGGTTTTCTATCAGGAGGTGCGAATTTGGTGCTGACATCTGATGCAGACATTTCAGCACCAAATTTGTATCTCCTGGCACAAAACCACACTGAAATTTCGTCAAGTTTTTTTTTTTTTTCATTCTTGGTCCAAGAGATTAGGCACCGAGATATAGAGCAAAAAAAATACCGTGGGTCAGCTACATCCATAGGACCCACACACTATTGTTTTGGAGCATATATATTTATTATTTTACACCATATACCTTCTAGTGTTGTGCATGGTCGCATATTTCTTTGATCAATTTCTGTTGGTCCAAGAGATGCAAATTTGGTGATGACATATATATTTTTATTTATTTTTTTTTTTTTTATTTTTTTTTTTTTTACACCATATTCATGCTCCCAATCTATTAAATTTTTTTTTTAAAAAGCCACCTATGGTTTCTTATTTTGATACACAACTAAGATAAGCGTGGCTGGGGGCTGCAGCCTGTAGCCATATGCTTAATCTGTCCTGGGTATAATGATATGGGGGGACCCTACCACAATTTTTGTGTAAATGTTTACACGAATCTACAGTGGTCCCCATAGACTTATAATGGGGACTGGTGTTCGGCCAGACATCTGGGTATCAGGGTATCTGGGATCAATACCAGGCTGGAACCATTTTTTTTATTTATTTATTTTTTTTGTCCGGTTAGTCCCTCCGATCCCGGATAACTGGGAGTTTGCCCATCACTGGTCCTTAGATACAACCATACCATATTTTATCACTTTCAAATAAAAAAAATCCAATATAAATAAAAATATTTAAAAAAAATTTTTTGTCAGCAGATTGTATGAGACCCGGAAACATTTCCGGCCAGAACAGTGTAGTGTTGTGTGTTGTTCCCCCCCCCCCCCCCCCCCCCCAATCTGGTTAGGGCTGCCGATCTTGAATATCTGCGAGTCTGCCAATCACTAGTTGTGAGACAAAAGGGGACATGGCTCAGCTCCGGAGACTCAGATTTCCGTATCTGTTTTTCATTTTCATTTGAAGTATGATAAAAAGGATCACTAGAAAGAAGAAACTGCATGTTTTTTTTGTTTTTTTTTTTGTTTAATGCTGCTTTTTTAAAGCTGTTGTTTTGAAATGAGAAGAGTAAGCTGCTTTCTTTAAAGGAATTCCTTTCCATGTCAGTCTTGCATGGCAGCTAGGCATCATGTCCCTAGTAAAAAAATAAAATAAAATAAAAAAAAATTGCAAAATTAACTGGCATTGAGATGTTGTGTTTTTTTTTTTTTTTTTTCTTCTGTCTAGAACGTTTCATGGTTTTCATGGCAGTGATATTGCTACTAAGTGAGGCTTTGTTTACACTGTCCAGTGTTTGCATTTTCTATGTTACCTTTTGGATTTTAGTGGTTTTGGCAAACACCAAAATCAATAAGTCTAAAATCTGCACTATGCGATCTTTGACATTATTGATTTGATCCTGTTCATACAAGGAGTGATATTATTTTATTAGTGAACTGTTGCTGTACAAATGTAGACTCACTATTGGTTTATCAAAGGAAAACCTTCTATTTAGTGATTGTGGATAGTAAGGGTACCGTCACACTTTAGCGACGCAGCAGCGATTCCCCCCAGCGATCTGACCTGGTCAGGATCGCTGCTGCGTCGCTACATGGTCGCTGGTGAGCTGTCAAACAGGCAGATCTCACCAGTGACCAGCCCCCAGCCAGCAGCGACGTGCAAGCGACGCTGCGCTTGTACAGAGCCAGCGTCTGGAAGCTGCGGACACTGGTAACTAAGGTAAACATCGGGTATGGTTACCCGAAGTTTACCTTAGTTACCAGCGCACACCGCTTAGCGTGTGCAGGGAGCAGGAGCCGGCGCTGGCAGCGTGAGAGCTGCGGAGGCTGGTAACGAAGGTAAATATCGGGTAACCACCTTGGTTACCCGATGTTTACCTTGGTTACAGCTTACTGCAGGCTGTCAGACGCCGGCTCCTGCTCCCTGCACATTCAGGATTGTTGCTCTCTCGCTGTCACACACAGCGATGTGTGCTTATCAGCGGGAGAGCAACAATAAAAAAACGAACCAGGGCTGTGTGTAACGAGCAGCGATCTCACAGCAGGGGCCAGATCGCTGCTCAGTGTCACACACAGCGAGATCGCTAATGAGGTCACAAAAAACGTGACTCAGCAGCGATCTCGCTGTGTGTGAAGTACCCCTTAAATGGTCACTGCCATATAAGTATGGACAGTGCAATAAAGTATTCATTATATAACGACCTTCAGCTTGATCTCCATTTTGATGGATGAACGCTATGTAGGAAGATCAATCTTGTTCAGCCTAGATAGGTTCACCAGGGTCTTTTCTATTGTTTTCTTGATAGTATCAAACCATCAGGTTGTAGGTTTTCCTCTTTGCATTGTTCATTATATTCTTCTGAACATGTCAATCTCCAGTGCTTGCTCTCTTTGTATGATGTGTCCATAGTAGGCAGGTTGTAGATTGGTGATCCTTGCTTTGAGTGACATGTCTAGTTAGATTTGTTGCAAAATTAATTTTTGCTTTTCTTGCCCTCCATGGTATTGATAACATGCTCCTCCAGCGCTACATTTCAAAGCTGTTGATTTTTCTTCTGTCTAGTTTCTTCAAGGTTTATAATCCATATGTTACTACGGAAAAAAATCATCAGACTATGTGCGAGCCGTGTCTTTGTTGTCAGTGAAATGTTCCTTGATTTGATAACCTTGTCCATTGACTTCATTGTTGATTTGCCCATATCTAGTCTATTGACTTCCGGTGTTGTTGTTGCATCTTGAGTGATCATTGACCCGCGTAGGTTGAAGTCCTTTACAACTTCTAGTTAGTCACATCTCAAATGTAGCCTGTCATACCAAGCAGTAGTGAATATCTTTGTCGTCTTTGTATTGAGTTGGAGTCCAATGTTCAAACCTTTCATCTTGAAACTATGCAATACGTTCTTCATTCCATCTACGATTGTTGGTATCAATGTTGTATCGTTTGCGAATTTAAGATTGATGATTCATCCAGCAATTTTGATTTTTCCTTTTTTTTTTTTTTTTTTTTTTTTCCGGCAAGTCCTGCCTTCCTGAAAATAGCTTATGCTTATAATTTGAAGAGAAATGGTGACAAGCTACATCCTTGTCTGACGCTTCGCTCTACTTTGAACCATGAAGTGTCACCATGTTCCGTTCGGACTGTTGCTTCTTGGTCGATATACAGTTTCCTAATGAGGCTCATCAGATGGTTCGGCACACCCATATTCTTCATGATATTCCAGAGGTTTTGGTGATGAACATAGTCCAAGGCTGTAGATGAAGAAAAAAGAGAGCTCCTTGTTATATTCTTTATTTTTTTCCATTATCCATCTAATGCTAGCAATTACAGTACATCTCTTGTTCCTCTGCCTTTTGTAAATCCTGTTTGTTCCATTGGCAGCTCTTTGTCAAGAGTCAGGCTGGTGCCGTATCTGTAGGATCTTCAGTAGTATGTTGCTGACGTGAGGTACGAGAGCAATAGTCCGAAAGTTTCCAGTCAGTAGCGGCTCTCCTCTTCGGAATAGGAAGAAACACCGATCTTGTCCATTCTTTGGGGAATTTACTAGTTATTTATTATTTATTTTGATAACATAAACTGTAGATTCAGAGGACTCTATTAGCTCTATTGGAATATTATCATATCCAGGTGGCTTATTTGACAGCTTTATTGGAGCAACAACTTTGTCTTAAGATGTTCGGTTCGCTGTCTTTCAGCCTGTGCTCTGTGTATTCTTTCCATCTTTACTTGATCTGTTCTGGCACAGTTTGTTCCCATTGGTGTCTTTAAACATTCCCACTCTTGGTTAAACTTTTCTCGTATCTCTTTGATCCTTTGGTACGTTTTCCTGGTCTTGCACTTTTTAGATGTTAGCTTTCTATCTCAGTACATATCTTTTTGGTAATAAAGTTCTTTGTCTGCTCAAATGGCAGTATTTTACTGATGTTGTCTGGGACCTACTGTTACCTTTTTGCTTCTGCCACTGTTACCTTTTTGCTTCTGCCAGTCATCTTTCATCAATGATCTTTAAGGTCTCCTCTGTTAACCTTCAGCTGCCGGGGTCTTTTCTGTCTTTTGTTTGCTTGTGGCTGTTTCAGTAATAGTTCTTATGCGTCCATAATTCCTCAGGCTTACTTTCATGTGTGTCCAGGAATATAAATTGGTTATGCAGACTGTTCCAAAATACTTCGGGTATGTTGGTCAAATTGCAGTTTGAACCAACTTGTTGTGTAGTCTGTTTGCACAGCTTGACTGTAATCTTTGTTGGCAAATGTTCATGATCAGTTCCACAGTCAGCTCCTGGCTTTTTCTCAGTAATGATCATTGACCTCCATCTTTGTCAAACACAAATGTAATCAATCTGGTTTTTATAGGCTTCATTTGGTCATGTCCATGTGTAGATTCTCCGTTTGTAATATTGGAAGAAGGTGTTCATGATGGATCATTTTTGTCTTACAAAAGTCAATGGATCTTCCTCCGGCCTCATTTTGTTCACAAAGTCCAAAATTTCCAACAACGGTTCCATGTTTGTCGTAGGTCACTCTAGCGTTCAAGTCTTGTTTTGGCATCTTCTCGATTTTTCTTCTTGAACTTGATCGTAGAATAATTCAACGTCCTCCTCGGTGAGTGTGAGTGGACTTGTATAACTGTGACCTGGATTAGGGCTCTTACCAAAATGTAAGTTTATCCCACTACTAAGTAGCGACCGCAAGGGGTCTCTTTTCTGTCTAACTTTGAGTTAATGTGGACAAGAGTAATTTTAGATACAAGGATGGGACTTGTGTATTTGCTCCTACTATAATGTCTTATACGGTGTACATGCATAACAGTGAGTCCGGCTATTTGTTTGGGAGCTGTCAAGCGAATAGACAATATAGATAAAGACTGATGGCACTCACCAAACTGAGGTGTGAACAGGTACATAACTGAACATGACATAAAATACAAAAAAAAAAACAGTTTGCACTCTGATAATGCTAAAGTATGGAAACCATGAATGTGTGAAAATGGACCTGCATTACTGCTAAGGAAAATCTAAGAAAAATGAGATATTTAGCATATATAAATGGCCATTTGTATATCTGCCCAGTTGCCACTTCAAGCGAATAAACAATAGCAGACGCAGTGTGTTCTGGAAAGCGAGTGAAAGATTCCAGAACAGATAGTACTGACTATGGAATATCGCCTACTGAAAAATTAGAGAGCATGAAAAATTGGGGGAATTCTTGGCCATAGACTGATGTGTGCCAAGAACAGATGAAAGGCATCAAAGGTATGCTTTTTCTTTTGGATTTGGGTAAAATGACGGATACAATAATTTTTTTAGACCTCTACTGATTTTATTTTTCTTGTGATGCTTTGCAACAAAGAAAGATATTGTAATGCGTGCCCAATCTTTCTTTTATAAGGTGTTGCAGCAGCCTAAATAGTCCACTATATAGTGGATTGACATACTCATCATTCTCTATAAAATCTGTTCCCTTTAAAAACAATCCGACAAGATTTTTTTCCCTTTTTTAAGGAACGGATTTCAGCTGGATGCTTTTTTCTTTTCTGTCTTTTTTTTTTTTTTTTTTTTTCCCTAGCATTTGAGTTTATGGTAAACAGCTCCATTAATTATCCATCCATATTTCTTCTATTTGTAAAGGATCTGTTTTATTGCTTAATGGATCACTTTCAAATGGTAGATAAATAGCAATCAGTTAATGGATCCATTTTCCAGAAACGTCAATGTTAAAAAACGGATCCAGCTGAAATTGATTACTTTAAAGCAGTTATCTGGTCACTGTGCGCTGAAGGATTCACTTGTTTCTGAGCTGGGAACGACGGTCACGTGACCAGCAATTGTGTGATATGTATGTTCCTGGTCAGAACCAGACTATAGTGCGCAGCCTCACTCAATACAAGTATATGGCGTGGGCGCAGCCTTGCTCATTTTACTTGTATTGCATGATTATGCGCCCACCAGTCAGGTTGTGGCTGGGAACATGCATATCATACAATTGCGATAGCGTGACCGCCGTTCCTGGCTTAGAAACTGCCGAATCCTCGCAGCGCACCGTATGTGTGTGGAGAGGATTCATAAGTCTGTAGATATCGTGACTGCAGATTTATCATTTTAGACTGGACAATCACTTTAAAAACGGACAAAGTTTTTGTCTGAACAAATTTTGGCAATGGATTGCTTCTGGATCTGTTCTAACGGATGATTATTGGACATGAGCTTAGCCTTAAGGCCTAAGACACACGGCATGAAAATCGGAGCGAGTGGAATGCGATAAAACATGGCATTCCACTCGGACCAATATTAGCCTGTGTGTCAGCACCCATGAGCCATTATTTTCTCAGCCCTAATAGAACCTAGAAAACAATCACAGCATGCTGCAGGTGCAATGCGATCCTTGTTTCTCTCGCACCCATTCAAGTCTATGGGGCGAGAGAAAAATCGCACTGCACTCGCATTACACCGGTGTCCTGCGAGTGCAGGGCGAGAATACCAATAGCCTGCAACGGAGGAGAAAGGGAGATGTATCTCTCCCGCCTCTCCTCAGCGCCGGCCCTCCCCCCCCCGCAGCTGTGGTCTGATCGCATGATCAGAACTCAGTCACAGTGACACTCTGCTCCCGCTGTGCGGCCAGCGTGAGTCGAGTGTCATGCGAGGATCGCAGTAGTCCCCCATGTGGCCCCGACCTAATCTGTCACCTTGACATTTTCGCACTGTACCAAAATGCACGTAGTGACCACTGCCTTTATAAGATGTGTGATTAATCAGCATGCTATCTTCTGATCAGTCTGATCGTTATTAGTGCGCTGCTGTATCGTAGAGGTGAGTCTTTTCCAGGTCATGTGTACTAATCAGGTGGGAAAAAAGGCTGCATATTACATCAAAGCTCCCATTTCCTCTGATTTGCAATGGACTGATTTCTTATTCTCAGTTCTCATTAATCTATTATATAGGATGGAGGGAAAAAAGGCTGAACTGAGGCAGTTTTGTACGGTTCCTTGTTCCTTATTTTCATTTTGATTGGAATCTTGCTAGTCATAGAATTCTTTAAGTCAAATAATGTAGTAATTAGTGAGCATTAATCTGACATAGAAAGTAGCTTTTAGTCTTCTATTCTCCAAGTGGATTGTACAATCCTTTGATATTTCATTCTTTGTAGAAGAATATTGCCTACCTTTTTCGGATAACTAGTCTTTCAGGTTTGCTGTATAGGCGATTGCTTTTTAAAATATTAATCCTCCAATGTGTCATCCTTTTATTTTTGTTTGCAGTTCAAATTAAAAAGCAACAAAACTTTTGGACACATTTTTATATTTTGTACGCTCTTTAAAGTGTTGGCCAAAATAAGAAGTCTGCAGTCACTCCTGACATTGTGCCATGTGTACACTGACCATTCCCCGTAGAGCTGGCCAGTCACGTAATCATATGTTATAAGCATACTTGCGGTCGTGTGCTGACAAGACTCATTCGCTTCTTAATGTTCTAGCGGTGTAGTCAAGTCACCACAAGTATGCAAAGCTCCTACATGCGGTCATACGACTGCCTACTCATATGGAGAACATAGCGGATTAGCGTATTGCTTATGGTCATGATCCACCAGTCTGCAGTCATTCATGTGCTCCGGTCTCCTAAGCTGCACACTTTACAGCGGTCTTTTGAGACAATGGTGGGGGTCTTTAGACCTAAAGTGTCAACGAACTGTACAGGATAAGTGGGCCTACAAAATGTAAAAATCTATCCGAAAGTTTAGGTTATTCTTTTATCCAGTTTGTATAAGATGGCTATACCTTAAACTAGTCATTCAGCTTTTTTTTTTCTAATTAGAACCTATTTTACAATCCAGGTCTTCATTTAAATTTGGCATTGCTTCAGAGCTGAAATCTCCCAGAATTCCTTCCTGACAGGAGAAAGGGAATGTCTGCCTCCACCACCTAGAGACGGGTGCTCTAGAGTTAAAGGGAACCTGTCATCAGAAATTTAGCTATAAAGCTAAAAGTTCCCCCCTCTGCAGCTCCTGGGCTGCATTCTAGGAAGCTTCCTATAGTTTTTGTGGCACCTTTTATACCAAAATAAACACTTTGTAAACTTGTACCTTTTCTTATGCAAATTTCTTAAATCTTCCATGGGGGCGGGCTGCCTGGGGTCCGTTGCTGTTCCTCCTGCAGATTTACGCCGCCCCCGAACGCTGAATTTCAAAGCTTAGGGCGCCGCCCCTGGGTGCCCGTGGTCCCGCGCATGCGCTGTTCCACTGTAGCGGTGCCGTGCACTGTGTGCACGTGTGACCGCTGGTGACGCTTTGCGCGGGCACGAGGTTATGGGCGGCGCTGTGAGTGTCATCAGTAAGTGCCGCCCATAACCTCGTGACCGCACTTCCCATCCTGCTCAGCAGCAGGAAATGGATGGGAAGGAGGTGACGTCCGGTCATCAGGCCAGCGAGCGCTTGCGCATAACGCTGGAGTAATAGGGGAAAGTGCGGTCACGAGGTTATGGGCGGCACTTACTGATGACACTCACAGCGCCGCCCATAACCTCGTGCCCGCGCAAAGCGTCACCAGCGGTCACACGTGCACACAGTGCATGGCACCGCTACAGTGGAACAGCGCATGCGCGGGACCACGGGCACCCAGGGGCGGCGTCCTGAGCTTTGAAATTCAGAGTTCGGGGGCGGCGTAAATCTGCAGGAGGAACAGCAACGGACCCCAGGCAGCCCGCCCCCATGGAAGATTTAAGAAATTTGCATAAGAAAAGGTACAAGTTTACAAAGTGTTTATTTTGGTATAAAAGGTGCCACAAAAACTATAGGAAGCTTCCTAGAATGCAGCCCAGGAGCTGCAGAGGGGGGAACTTTTAGCTTTATAGCTAAATTTCTGATGACAGGTTCCCTTTAAACAACATAGTTCAGTAATAACTGTAAACGCTGGCGCACCACATGTGCATAGAAAACATTTTTTGGGGAATAAATGAGAATTGCTTTCTGCAGTAATGCTTTGAATGTGTTCTCGTGGCAACAAAATCCAAAAACAAATACAATCCATCCAACAATTCGGCCTATCAATTTGGCCTTTATCAAGGAGTCATTAACCAGAAGAGTACAGTGGAAGGGGATATTTCCATGAAGAACTAGAGACTGTAATTTCCTGTAATGTAGGTAGTGTGTGGTATGCTCCTATAAGGGCTTCAGTATTGCCAATCGGATGTGGTTTAATGCATGGATGATGTAAGAGGAGAATATCCTCCTGTGCTGTGGATCTGTGCAGTCTGCGCAGATCCACAAGGTGGTCCGCACTCAGGCTTGTAGCCATTACCCCTGACCACCAAGGAGTAGTCCTCAGGAGCCACCACTTTCCTCTTCCATCTCCTCACATTAACTGAACAGCGGCTGTGGGATCATTTGTATCCCTGAAATATGAGGACAGCTACCACAGTTAGCGCACTTAAGGGATAGTGGGCACTGGGACATTACAATTACCCCACTCCTGATGCATACTAAGCTGTGTATACAATAATACTAAGGGTGGGTGCCAACGATCAGTGTTTGCAGCGTTTTGGACGCAGCATACGTCAGCTGCGTCCAAATCGCTGTGGTGTACAGTACAAGCACAGTGGACGGGATTTCTAGGAATCCTGTGCCCACTATACTTTTTTTCTGCAGCCAAACAGGAAGTGACCGCAACGCTCACATCCTTTTGATTTAAATCATTTAGTCCAAAGGCAGGGAGACAAAAGCTGGCACTGATTGTATGCAGGGCTCACGTGATGTCATATCGTCACGAGAGCCCTGGGAAGGGGAGCCGCTACACCCCTGGAATGCAGTCGGGGGAAGAGGGGAGTATAAGCTTTATTTTATCTGGGGAAATGTGGAATCAGAAAGGGTAGTCCTAGTTGTGGACAACCCCTTTTTAAAGGAAACCTGTCAGGAGATTTGGCGATTATAAGCTGCGGCCACCATCAATGGGCTCTTATATACAGCATTCTAACATGCTGTATATAAAAGCCCAGGCTGCTGTGTAGAATGTAAAAACTGGTTTATAATACTCACCTAACGGGCAGTGCATGTGCAGACTGGTCTCCGTTCTTCGGGTCCGGCGCTTCCTCTTTCGGCCATGGCGCGTCCTAAGTCAGGGCAGACCAAAATATTGCAATGCGCCTGTGCAGGACCTCAATTCTGGCTAGTATGCATGACGGAGGAGGCGTCATGTACCCAGGTTTCAGAAGGAGAACAAAGATGGCCGAAAGAGGAGGCGCCCATCCAACCAGTCTGCACATGGCACCGCCCGTTAGGTGAGCGTTATAAAGCGATTTTTACATCTACACAGTGGCCTGGGCTCTTATATACAGCATGTTAGAATGCTGTATATAAGAACCCACTGGTGGTGGCTGCAGCTTTATAGGCCCCAAATCTGGTGACAGGCTCCCTTTTCATATCTAAAAGACGGATGAAATTGTGCAGCGCTCCAATAATCAACTCGTAGACTAGAATGGTACTAAAAAGACTTTTCCCTTCTTATCTTCAACCACTTTGACCTAAGGCATTACTGCGAGTACTCGCATGACACTCGGCTCACGCTCGCAGCACAGCAGGAGCAGAGTGTCATGCGACTGTGGTCCGATCGTGTGATCAGACCACAGCTGCGAAGGGTAGGGAGGGATTTATCTCCTTATCTCCTCCGTTGCTGGCTGCACACCAGTGCAGTGCGATGTTTCTCTCTCCCCATAGACTTGAATGGGTGCGAGTGAAAAAGGATCGCATTGCACCCACAGCATGCTGCAATAGTTTTCTCGGTCCGTTTAGTGCTGAGAAAAAGAATAGCTCATGGGAACGGGCGCATGGAGTAATATTGGTCCGAGTGGAATGCATTTTTTTTTTTTTCATTTATTTTTTGTTTGTTTTTAAATTTCATTCCACTCGCTCCGTATTACTCGCCGTGTGTGCTGAACCTAATGGAATCGGTTCAGGCAAGTGTAATTTTTTTTAGTACACAACGAATAATAGCTGCACCACTGTAAGTGAACACTATTCACATGGTCCTCGTAGAAAGAATTCGTCCCATGCACAAGTCCCGGTGTATGACTGCTCTCCTTTCAATTGTACCAAAAGGCACATATCCTTGGAGCCTGTCAGCATTTGGACGGCACACACTTCTTTTCCTAACTCTGCAGTTCTTCAGTTTGTATGGTTCAATCTTCTCTGCTTATGTCACCCCTTGTCACAGATGTGAAATCTATTGTAACTGATGTAACTATATTCCTCTAAACATTACCCGATATTGTGTGCTGAGCCTTTGCCCATGACCTCTTTGCTGGCAATGTCCATGCCCTATGGACGTCTAATATTTGACACTCTTTCCTGGAGCTGAGCATACACTGTAGAAAATGAGTCCTCTAGAGATTGTCCTGTTCTGCCTGGTACAAGGTGTTCCGGCTCCTCGTCAGTACATGTGAGAGACTGACAAGCCGCAATCTCACATTGTTTTGCAGATTAAACTCAAGGGTCTTCTATATAGCAAAGTATAAACCAGTCCAGTTACTGTGAGTGCGGCTGTATCATTATATGGCTGGATTTATTGTATTAAAACTTGATGCCTGACTGCAGATTGCTGCGTTGTAGCTTTGTCTATACTGGGTCTTGCCCGTTATGTATTTATGCTATGCTCTGTGGATTAGCCCTGGGTTTTTCTTCCACTTCTTCTGATCCTGTCCACACTGTTCCTAATTCTTGTGTACACAGACTGAATAATGGATTTTCTCATTACACTGAATAGTAGGCGCATTCTCATTTCACCCTATACATGTTTGCCATTTTTATAAATCAATGCAGATCGTGCGTGGCATTTCTCTGCTGGTGGGTCTTTATATAAATGTTTTTATATATATTGTTTTTCTCTGCCATTGCATTGCTTGAGTCGGTGTTAATAAAATATTATATATTTTAGGCTAAATTCACACTTGTACAGTGCATGTTGCTGGATTTATATGCCTGAGCAGTGGCGGACACAGATAGAAGAGGCCCCTGTAGAAGAACAGTATATAGGCCCCTTAGAGTTCAAGCTCCTCATAATTCACAATACTACATGCTTTGGAGGTGGTTGAGGGCCCCTCACCTCTTTAATCCCTTGCACCCATGGTGTGTTTGCCCCTAAGCCTCAATAGCATAAAACTATATTTAAGCAAATTGTCATGCGATGTTTGGCTTTGCACATACCTGCTGGCACGGCATTGTGAAACTGTTCACACCACAGAGTCTGACAAGCAACGATCTAAGCGCTTAGGTTGCGAATTGCCTTGTGCAGCTGTCTCCTTCCTATTTAAAGCACTGCTTCCTTCCTGTATGCGCTGATGATAGCTTCAGCATAAGCTCGAACGATCCCAGTCTTGTTTTTTTTCCTGTTTATGGTGATCAGTGTTGCACTACTAAGTGGTGTGAGCGTTCCCCCGTTGTGCACTTCTTCCCCCCCCTTTTTCGTTGTTCTCCGGTACACATAGTGTCTCTTCTGTGTGTTTTGACTGCTGCGTGTACGAGTTTCCATTCTCCCTTGTCCGTGTCATTTTGTGGGGTTTTGTCTGTTTTCCGGCCCGCTCCGATGGTGTGGGAGAAAGGCAGTAAGATCAGGGCTCATACAGGAGTTGGGGTAATGCTTGGGGGTCGGACCTGGTTACCATCAAACCTACCTCCGAGATAAGAGACCGCACAGGGACTCAATTCTGAGGGATAGCCTAGGGGCAACTATTTCGTCATTAAACACGCTATGGCCTTGTATCTCTAGAATAAAGTTGGCAAAACTGAGTGAAACGTATGTTTTGTCAGGTTTTACACAATTTCTTTTTTTTTATGTGGGTGGGGGTGGCGGGGGTTGGGGGGGATTGTATTCAAACACAGTTGACCACTTTTTTTTTTTTTTTTTAAGCGACCTTCCCCCCCCACAGTGTATGTATAAGTGTATAATATAAATACACACACACAC
>NC_134356.1:477361059-477438559 GCF_048569485.1 Anomaloglossus baeobatrachus
GCAACATATTACACTATAAACTGCACCAGATCTGCAACTTGGTGTGCACTCAGCCTAAAAAGCTCCAGCGGTCAATGTAAAAAATACAAGATTACAAATTGTTTATTTTAACTATTATATGAAAAATATATATTTTTTTTAAATACATATAACCGAAATCCCTAATTTAAACAGGTAACTTTCTGATGATTACTATCCTCTTAAGCAGGGCTGTGGAGTCGGGAGTCGTGGAGTCTGAGTCGGAGCTCATTTTGTTGGAGTCTGTATAAAATGCACCGACTCAGACTCCTAAAATATATAATAAATTGGGGACAGTAGTGCAATGGAGAATGTGCTGAATATTTTTCTAGAAGAAATTTTAGGATTCAGTATGTTTGAGATGAAAGGCCACAGTGCTGCTCATGTAACTAAAGAACAAACAGATATTACAACAGAAGAACAGCAAAATGATACTTTAGGATTAGATGATCTTGTTGAAGCTGCTTCAAAACACTCATATTCATCACATGTGCTGTGTTGTGCACGCGCTGCAGTTGGCAATAAGAGGGAGTCTGCAAAAGGGGTCCCCGATTTCACACATCTGACTTTTTGCCGGTTTGGCGGATGGGGTGCACTCCAGTACAGTGTATACAGTACAGAACCCCTAAAATTGATTCCATCTTGAAGAGACGTGCTGGGAAAGGGGCAATTGTTGATCAAACCACTCGGTGAGGCAGCACTTATTTAATGACTGAGCGATTGCTTGAACTAAAATAATTTCTTATAGATATGGTGAACCCTCAAGTAACCTTAAATGAAGGTCAATGGACACAGGTTTCTGAATTGAAGGAATTGCTTAATCACCCATTTACCGTGACTAAAAAATTACAAGCTGAGGCTTTAACTCCTGGCATTTTCATAAGGGAGTGGAAGAACTTGCTATTTTGCCTGTCCCAAAGAGGAGGTTTAATCGCAGATGGCATTTCTGCTTCAATGAAACGGAGAGAGACACAGCTATTGGAAAATAAAATTCTTCTGGCAGCTGTTTATGTGGACCCAAGTCATCGTATACTGCTTGATGATCAACAGCTTACTAAAGGAAAAGAAGCTTTGAGTGAGGTAGCAGTTAGGATGAGCGGCTACAGGACTGCCAGGTGGAAGAGGACTTGGGGCCTGACAGTGCTACTGCTGCCATATCTTCATCCTCATCAGATGAGGAGTTTAACTTGGACAAGTATTTGGATGACATGGAGCAGGCAAAGCGTTGCCGCAAGGAAAAGGATTTCACTCTGTCTCCTATAGCAAGCAGATTGACCAGATTTCAGTAAAATTTTTCACTTGCTCTCAAAGAAATAGAAAAATTCAAGCATTTATCAAAACTGACTGTGCATGAGGCAATTCCTTTTTACCCGGAAATTTTTAGAGATGTTGCCCATGTGGTTACGGCTTTGCCTCCAACCTAAGTTAGTGTAGAGAGGTTGTTCTCCAGCCTTAAAATTATTAGGTCAGATTTTAGGTCATCTGCGAAGGAGGATCTCATGGAGGCAATTCTATTTCTTACAACAAATTCATATTCAAATTCAATGTTATTTACTATGTTTTTGTTGAAAACTGTTTTTTTGCCACTTACATAGTGTATTACATAGTGTTATATATATCACTATGTAAGTGGCAAAAAAAGTTTTCAACAAAAACATACTAAATAATATTTAATATATTAAAAGAGCCAAAAATTTGAGTTTGCACAACCATCATATAAATCATCAACAGAAATTCTGTATATATTGAATATCTTTATTACATCATAGATACAAAAATAAAGTGCTGGTACCCACAGACATTAAAATTCCCTACCCCATAAAAACATCCATAAAACAAAAACTGGTGCAGTGTGGAACAATACTTGTAATTATTCAATGAAAAGGTTAAATATTGCACATTTGAGAGCTCTGGGTATGACCATAATCAAACATAGCATATCTGCTGGTCCAAATCATTCCATAGATAGTATAAAGTGCATAGTGCAAAGGAGGTATAGGATGGCTGACCCGGTATAATTAAGGGCACAAAAGGAACAGTATCATCACCTGTCCTGAACACACATTATATGCATATATACCTCTTTAGTGAAGTTTAGGAAGAAAGCACCAGGATCAATTTTTACAGTCAGCCACCTATGATCCAGCAAGTGAAATTAGAAGCAAAGCCCAGAGATCAGACCACACTGCCCAGCATCTCGACGCGTTTCGCTTCCGCTTCGTGAGGAGGTGCTGGGGCAGTCTAATGGTCATTCTTATATAGTGCAAAGCCACCTGATGTTCTCCATGGCGCGCGCCGCAGGCCGGAAGCCGCGTCATCCACCGCAGTCGGCGTCCCGGAAGACGCTGTGCGCATGCACAATAAGAGTCTCTCAATTGGGCGCCGGCCAGGGAGGGGAGGCGGCCACCACCATGCAGCGCACGCACTGACGTCAGTCCGGCCAGCAGCCATGTTAGAAAAGGGCACAAGTAATGGCAGAAAATATATAATATGATTTCAAACAGCCTGGTACACGAGCTAATAAGGCGGACATATGTTATATATGAATGGATCCTGGACGCATTATGGTAAAGATATGTTAGATGTAAATACATACATAACTCAGTATGCCATCCCCTATAGGGGCGGACAATTGCTCAATGCTGACCTCTAGAGGATAATTCCTCATAAATACCATTAGTGAATGCAGGATCCAGCATTGATTTCATTAGAATATACAACATACTAAATATCATCATGTCAAACAGTAAGATGGTTGTTTAGATGTTATCTTCATCCCAAGTGGGAAAACACTTCCAAATTATCGTCCATGATCCACACAGCAGTTCATAAAGTAAAAGATCCATTTCATCCGCCAGAATTCATTTAATATATTATACAGCCAGGAACTCTGTATGTTGAAGTGAATGAATAAAAGAATGACCTAAAGTCACAAAAAGGTGAGTAAGTCCGGTTGGCAGCGAGCTGGCACAGTCCTCAATACATCTCAACAAACTCCAAGTTACAGATTTTGATTAATCAAGAGGCTCATCCATAGAGACGGAGAGAAAGTGGCGGAACAATCCCCCCAGAGAGCCTGGGGACACACATGAAGAGGGAAAAGCAATACAGGAAAAATCAAGAGGATCATCAATCAGGATTCACAAAAAGGGCTTGAAGGAAATAAGGTCATTCAAACCCTTTGGTTTCTCTGTCTCTAACGTGGTGATCCACTTGACCTCCTTTTGGGCCAAAATCCTTTTGGGGTCACCACCCCTAGGGCTCAAGTATACCCTATCTATACCTCGAAATTTGAGCAAACGCCAATTACAGTTGTGTCTATCTCGAAAATGCCCTTGGAATGTTCTTCATTAAATCCAATTCCTCAGTCTTCACAGTCCTAGCCGCCTTCTTAATATCTCTGATTGTGTTCAAGAATTCTTACTCTGAACTCACGGGAAGTCAGGCCCACGTAAATGAGCCCACACGGGCATATAGCCCAATAAACCACATGAGTTGTTCTACAATTGATATTGTGAACGATTTTGAATTCTTTATCATGGCCAGAATTATGGAATGTGAATACTCTTTCATCTGTGAGCAGGCCCCACAATCCCCACAACAGGAGGAGCCCCACCTTGGTCCTCGTGATTTCTCCAAGAAATTAGAGGGAGGTGGTGTGTAGTGGCTTCTCACCATCATTTCTTTAAGGTTTTCGACCTCCGTGGTGTTATAGAGGGCCTATCTGTAAGAGCAAATCTAAGATCACTGTCCGATAATAATATAGGCCAATAACGACCAATCACCTCCCTCATTTCACGCCATTGAGAGTGATAGGGCGTGATGAGCCTATCCAAGAAATTAGAGGGAGGTTGTGTTGAGATGTATTGAGGACTGTGCCAGCTCGCTGCCAACAGACTTACTCACCTTTTTGTGACTTTAGGTCATTCTTTTATTCATTCACTTCAACATACAGAGTTCCTGGCTGTATAATATATTAAATGAATTCTGGCGGATGAAATGGATCTTTTACTTTATGAACTGCTGTGTGGATCATGGACGATAATTTGGAAGTGTTTTCCCACTTGGGATGAAGATAACATCTACCGTATTTTTCGGACCATAAGACGCACGTTTTTCCCCCAAATGTTGGGGGAAAGTTGGGGGTGCGTCTTATGGTCTGACTATAGGGCTGCGGCCGGGAACGAGGGTGCTGTGGTGGAGCGGGTCATCGGGGACACGAGCAGGCAGCAGCAGCGCCTGCCGTGACCACGTGGGCCCGCTCATTACATATGCACGCCCATCCTCCCGGCCATCTCTCAGCGCAGAAGCCGGCGCTGACAGGTGGGCGGGAGGACGAGCGGGGACGCGCGCATAGTAAAGAGCCGGCCGCATGATCACCCCTGGCAATTATAGCCTGGAGTGATCATGTGCGGCTGTATTCACTGCCCCCCGCGCGTCATTACCAGCGCGGGGTGCAGTGAATCAGTGCACTTACCCGTCCCCGTGTGTGGAGCCGCCCCCCTGCTGCACGCGATGTCTTCCTGTTTGTGCCGGTCAGCTGATCTGTGCTGAGCTGGTCAGCTGATCTGTGCTGAGCCGGTCAGCTGATCGGCACAGACAGGAAGACATCGCGTGCTGCAGGGGAACGGCTCCACACACACAGATCAGTGGCGCAGAGATGAAGATGTGATCGGTGCTGCAGGGAGTGAGGAAAAGGTGAGTATAAACGTTTATTTTTTTTCTCTGTGCTATAGGATACAGGCCACATACCAGGATGGTATATGAGCACGATGGGGGCATATAGCAGGATGGGAGTATGTGAACAGGCTGGATGGAGGGGGGGGATGTGAACAGGCTGGATGGAGGGGGGGATGTGAACAGGCTGGATGGAGGGGGGGATGTGAACAGGCTGGATGGGGGGGGATGTGAACAGGCTGGATGGGGGGGGATGTGAACAGGCTGGATGGGGGGGATGTGAACAGGCTGGATGGAGGGGGGGGATGTGAACAGGCTGGATGGAGGGGGGGGGATGTGAACAGGCTGGATGGAGGGGGGGGGATGTGAACAGGCTGGATGGAGGGGGGGGATGTGAACAGGCTGGATGGAGGGGGGGGATGTGAACAGGCTGGATGGAGGGTGGGGATGTGAACAGGCTGGATGGGGGGGGATGTGAACAGGCTGGATGGAGGGGGGGGATGTGAACAGGCTGGATGGAGGGGGGGGATGTGAACAGGCTGGATGGGGGGGGATGTGAACAGGCTGGATGGGGGGGATGTGAACAGGCTGGATGGAGGGGGGGGGGATGTGAACAGGCTGGATGGAGGGGGGGGATGTGAACAGGCTGGATGGGGGGGGGGATGTGAACAGGCTGGATGGGGGGGGGGATGTGAACAGGCTGGATGGGGGGGGGGATGTGAACAGGCTGGATGGGGGGGGGATGTGAACAGGCTGGATGGGGGGGATGTGAACAGGCTGGATGGGGGGGGGATGTGAACAGGCTGGATGGAGGGGGGGATGTGAACAGGCTGGATGGAGGGGGGGATGTGAACAGGCTGGATGGAGGGGGGGGATGTGAACAGGCTGGATGGGGGGGATGTGAACAGGCTGGATGGGGGGGGGATGTGAACAGGCTGGATGGAGGGGGGATGTGAACAGGCTGGATGGGGGGGGATGTGAACAGGCTGGATGGGGGGGGATGTGAACAGGCTGGATGGGGGGGGATGTGAACAGGCTGGATGGGGGGGGATGTGAACAGGCTGGATGGGGGGGGATGTGAACAGGCTGGATGGGGGGGGATGTGAACAGGCTGGATGGGGGGGGGATGTGAACAGGCTGGATGGGGGGGGGATGTGAACAGGCTGGATGGGGGGGGGGTATGTGAACAGGGTGGATGGGGGGGGTATGTGAACAGGCTGGATGGGGGGGTATGTGAACAGGCTGGATGGGGGTTTATAGCAGGATCATATACAAGGCAGGAGGATCATTACCAGGATGGGGTACCTTAGTAGAAAATTTGGGGACATTACCCCCATAACAGTTTCAGCAGCAGATCCTCGCCCCATAACAGTGTGTCATGACCACATTTTTTGCTTAAAGTTTTATTTTCCCATTTTCCTCCTCTAAAACCAGGGTGCGTCTTATAGTCCGGTGCGTCTTATAGTCCGAAAAATACGGTAAACAACCATCTTACTGTTTGACATGATGATATTTAGTATGTTGTATATTCTAATGAAATCAATGCTGGATCCTGCATTCACTAATGGTATTTATGAGGAATTATCCTCTAGAGGTCAGCATTGAGCAATTGTCCGCCCCTATAGGGGATGGCATACTGAGTTATGTATGTATTTACATCTAACATATCTTTACCATAATGCGTCCAGGATCCATTCATATATAACATATGTCCGCCTTATTAGCTCGTGTACCAGGCTGTTTGAAATCATATTATATATTTTCTGCCATTACTTGTGCCCTTTTCTAACATGGCTGCTGGCCGGACTGACGTCAGTGCGCGCGCTGCATGGTGGTGGCCGCCTCCCCTCCCTGGCCGGCGCCCAATTGAGAGACGCTTATTGTGCATGCACACAGCGTCTTCCGGGACGCCGACTGCGGTGGATGACGCGGCTTCCGGCCTGCGGCGCGCGCCATGGAGAACATCAGGTGGGCTTTGCACTATATAAGAATGCCCATTGGACTGCCCCAGCACCTCCTGACGAAGCGGAAGCGAAACGCGTCGAGGTGCTGGGCAGTGTGGTCTGATCTCTGGGCTTTGCTTCTAATTTCACTTGCTGGATCATAGGTGGCTGACTGTAAAAATTAATCCTGGTGCTTTCTTCCTAAACTTCACTAAAGAGGTATATATGCATATAATGTGTGTTCAGGACAGGTGATGATACTGTTCCTTTTGTGCCCTTAATTATACCGGGTCAGCCATCCTATACCTCCTTTGCACTATGCACTTTATACTATCTATGGAATGATTTGGACCAGCAGATATGCTATGCTTGATTATGGTCATACCCAGAGCTCTCAAATGTGCAATATTTAACCTTTTCATTGAATAATTACAAGTATTGTTCCACACTGCACCAGTTTTTGTTTTATGGATGTTTTTATGGGGTAGGGAATTTTAATGTCTGTGGGTACCAGCACTTTATTTTTGTATCTATGATGTAATAAAGATATTCAATATATACAGAATTTCTGTTGATGATTTATATGATGGTTGTGCAAACTCAAATTTTTGGCTCTTTAGGTTTTGATATGGTGAGGTTGCCATAATTTATGGTGGGTTGATATGGAGTTCTATTTCCTATTTTGGCTTAATATTTAATATATTGCTTATATTTAAGTGGAAAATGTATTGTAGTACAATGTGAACATCAGACATTTAATCATTTTTGAGATACAATAATCAAGATATTTAGAACATAAAATATATCTACCGTAAATATCTTGATTATTGTATCATAAAAATGATTAAATGTCTGTTCACATTGTACTACAATAAATTTTTCACTTAACTATAAGCAATATATGTAGGAGTCTGAGTCGGTGCAAGGGAATTAAAGAAGTCTGAGTCGAAGGTTTGGCTTACTGACTCCACGGCCCTGCTCTTAAGGCCAAATTATAATTATATGTATTCTATTCAGTGGACGAGCATTCTTAGTAGTGTGTAATCATGCTTGGCAATATCCCAATGTAAGACTGTTTTGGTGGTTCTAAAAATCTTCCACACATCTCCACGCGCATACAGGATGCTCTGTTGATACCATGCACTGTGTATGGAGCAGAATTATTGTGGTCACCTTGTGCCCATCATTGCTCATTGGCGTGTATATACAGGCCAGTGAATGACTTGAGTATAATTTCATGGCGAAAAGATCCTTAAACTGACACAAATTAGGGTTTTTACAGTATACTGAGGAGCACAGTATATAGCAGGGGGGCGTGGTGTACAGCGGACCGCAGTATACAGTGAGGCATAGTATACTCTATGCCAGCGGTCCTCGGTGATATTTTAGCCATAAGGATCACTTTGCGGCCACCAACAAAATGGCTCCACACTGTGTCCATAAACTTCATCTTCCCTTATCCTTTTGGAAACACCCAGATTGGGAGGGGGAGCTGTGACATCACACACAGGACAGCAGATTCTGCCCACTTTTACTGCAGTTGTAATGTGAGCTTGTTCTACAGTAGGATTTCAGTAGCTGCTCCCCTAGTGTTTAAAAGTGGAAAATAGCAAACTTTTTTTTTTTTTTTTAAAAAAAAAAATGTTTTATGTTTTGCTCAATTAAAAACATAATATTTAAACAAAACAATAAAACATTAATACTTTACAATTTTTCAGATCTTGATATTTTTTTTTTTTTTTTTTACACCTTCCCTTTAAGGTGCATTCTAGAAGGTGTCCTGGATCTGCTGACCTTACTGACTGGGGACTATAAGATGCACAGAAATTTTAGCAAGACTATCTTTACTGAAATGTGCGTCTTATAGTCATGAAAACAATGTATATTACTAGTTGGCTTCGTGTAAATGGCACGAAGAGTATCTACATTGTAATGTGCCTATAAAATCTGTGTTCAGGTGATGATTATGTAGGTTATGCATCCAACAGGCAAAATAAGAGCTTAGAATTTTACACTAGAGCATTAGTTATGTCCCTACATTAACAGGATTCAATCTACCAGAAGACTCCACTACTCAGCCTGAAAACATGACAATAGTCACTAAAGGCCCCTTTACACACTGAGACTTTCAGCGATCCCACCAGCGATCCCAACCTGGCCGGGATCGCTACAAAGTCCCTGGTGAGTCTCTGGTGAGCTGTCAAACAGGCAAACCTGGCCAACGACGCAACAGTGATCCGGACCTGCAGAACGACCTAGCTAGTCAAACACTGGAAACGAGTGATGTGTCACAATATCTGTCAATCACTATTCTCTGTCAGTCGGTCTCTCCCTCTCTGTCTCCATTCTCTCTGTCGGTCCGTCACTATCTCTGTCCCTCTCTGTCTGTCGGTCATTTTCCCCTCCTCTCTCATACTCACCGATCCCCGGCGCTGCACGGCATTCACACTGCTGCGGCGGCTTTTACTATTTTGAAAAAGCCGGCCGCTCATTAAACAATTTCGTATTCCCTACTTTCCCCGCCCACAGGCGCCTATGATTGGTTGCAGTGAGACACGCCCCCACGCTGAGTGACAGGTGTCTCACTGCACCCAGTCACAGCAGCCGGTGGGTGTGTCACTATGGAGTATAGAAATAAATAAATAATTAAAAAAACCGGGGTGCGGTTCCCCCCAAATTTAATACCAGCCAGATAAAGCCATACGGCTGAAGGCTGGTATTCAGGATGGGGAGCACCACGTTATGGGGAGCCCCCCAGCCTAACAATACCAGTCAGCAGCCGCCCAGAATTGCCGCATACATTATATGCGACAGTTCTGGGACTGTACCCGGCTCTTCCCGATTTGCCCTGGTGCGTTGGCAAATCGGGGTAATAAGGAGTTATTGACAGCTCAGCTGATCGCGCTACTCACCTCAGTTGCTGCGTGGAGCTGCTTGGAGTGGCGGTGAGTAGCGCGATCAGCTGAGCTATCACTGAGGTTACCCGCGGCCACCGCTGGATCCAGTGACAGCTGGTAACCTCAGTGTCAGCTCAGCCGATCGCGCGGCTCTCTTCATTTGCTGCGTGGAGGTAACAGGAGCGGCGGTGTCTTCTGTAGCTCCTGTCACCTCCATGCAGCTGCGCTGGAAGCGACGCTGGAGGTCCGTGGATTACGCCGTACAAGGAGGGCTTTTTGGGGCTGATTAAATTGGTGATGAGGGAATTTGTTTGTGTTTTTTATTTCTAATAAATGATTTTTTCGCGTGTGTGTTTATTTACTGTAACTTACAGATTAATCATGGAAGGTATCTCGAGGAGACGCCTGACATGATTAATCTAGGACTTATTGGCAGCAATGGGCTGCCAATAACTCCTTATTACCCCGATTTGCCAACGCACCAGGGCAAATCGGGAAGAGCCGGGTACAGTCCCAGAACTGTCGCATATAATGTATGCGGCAACTCTGGGCGGCTGCTGACTGATATTGTTAGGCTGGGGGGCTCCCCATAACGTGGCGCTCCCCATCCTGAGAATACCAGCCTTCAGCCGTATGGCTTTATCTGGCTGGTATTAACCCCATAGCGACGGCCTAACGTCTCAAGACGTCGGAAAAACAGGGTACTTATTCTGTTCCGACGTCTTGAGACGTCAGGCCGGAAAAAGCTTGTAGCACCCCCAAGGACGAAAAATCTCGGGGGTTTAGCTGAGACCCCCAAGATTATGAATCGGGGTTTTTTTTTTGGACCCCGATAATGTGATCGCCGGTATACACCGTATACCGACGTACACATAAAAAAAAAAAGGCAAATAATACTGATTTCTTTCTCATCGGACATGATCAAACATGTCCGATGAGAAAGAAATATAATCCTTTAGTGCCCCCAAAGCCCCCGGTACCGGAGAAACCAACCCCCACCCCCACCGGACATCCAAAATGGCGCCGCCGCGCGCCCAAAACTGCCGCCGCCGCCGGCTCTGCATTCATTTCCCTCCAATCTGAAATGATCAAACATTTCAGATCGGAGGGAAATGTCCTCCCCCTGACCCCTCCTCCTGACCCCTCCTCCGGTGCACCGGAGATCTCTGGTCCCCGGAGCCCCCTCCGGTTCTCCAGAGCGCTCCCCCTTCCCCCCTCCGGAGCATGCAGGATGTCGGCGTGCAGCGGCCGCATTCATCCTGCTCTTTCTGCCGAATGTGACACGTCACATGCAGCAGAAAGGTGTCCCCAGGTCCCCCCGTCACTCCCCCCCCCCCCCCCAGCCCCCCGGTCTTACGTTACCTGGCGGCTGTTGCTGCTCCGTCCCCGCGATCACTCCCTCTGGAAAGCTGGCGGCGCATGCGCAGACAGCGGCTGTCAGCTGGATCCCTGCAAGCAGGGACGCTGACGTCGCTGCTGCACAGGCTGCTCCACTGTGGACCGGGGGAGAGTGAGTGCAGTAATCTGCAGCCACACTCCTCACATGGAGTGACTGCTGTTCCAGAAAATGGGGGGTACGTTCTGTGAGCGTACCCCTCATATTCTGGAATGAGGTTACTGCAGGTCATTCTGCCCTAGGTTGGACCGGGGCAGTGTGAGTGCAGTATTCTCAGATTACTGCACCCACACTGCTCATGGAGAGCTTGCTCTTCCAGAAAATGGGGGATACATTCCCTGAATGTGCCCCCCAAATTCTAGAAGGTCCAGAGTCGCCGAGGGACCTCCAAAATGGATTACAGCGACCGAAATTTATTTATTTTCAATAAATTGGTGAAAAAAATGTTTCGGGGAGTTTTTTTTTTTTTTTTCAAATAAATTTTTTTTTTTGTCTATTTTTTTCTATTACTGACTGGGTTAGTGATGTCGGGTATCTGTTTAGATGCCGTGACATCACTAACCCCAGGGCTTGATGCCAGGTGACATTACAGCTGGTATAAACCCCGTATATTACCCCGTTTGCCACCGCACCAGGGCGCGGAATGAGCTGGAGCGAAGCGCCAGGATTGGCGCATCTAATGGATGCGCCACTTCTGGGGCGGCTGCGGCCTGCTATTTTTAGGCTGGGAAGAGTCCAATAACCATGGCCCTTCCCACCCTGAGAATACCAGACCCCAGCTGTCCGCTTCACCTTGGCTGGTGATCTAATTTGGGGGGGACCCCACGTTTTGTGTTTTGTGTTGTTTTTTTTTTTTTTTTTTTTTATTTAAAAAAAACGCCTGGGGAGCCCTCCAAATTGATCACCAGCCAAGGTGAAGCTGTCAGCTGTGGTTTGCAGGCTACAGCTGTCTGCTTTACCCCTAGCTGGCTATCAAAAATAGGGGGGACCCCCACGTCGTTTATTTTAATTATTAATTTTTTGGGGGGCTAAATACAAGGCTAGGCACCCTTTAGTGCCACGTGAAAGGCACTAAAGGGCGCCAGCTTAGAATATGCAGGGGGTGGGACGTGGAAGGATTTTTAGAAATCCTATGCCCAATGTGCTTCTTTTCTCTGCAGCATAAACCGACCTGTGGTGAAGCTTCCCGAGCCTCCGCATGTCAATTTATGCTGCGGAGACAAGAGTGTTGTCTGCAGGTAGCATAGAGCTCCACAGCAGCCTGAACCCAAATCGTGGGCATGGGCAGCTGCGTTCTCCCGTGGACAACACTCACATCTCTGCAGGAAGGCTGACACTGGGTACTAGATGCCGTGTCGCTGGATCATGGCCACATAGCCTAAAAGCGAGAAATTTGTTGCTACAGCAACATTTTTGTGAAGTACCTGTGGATTCAAAATGCTTACTATACTCCTGAATAAAATCCAGTTTCCAAAATGGGGTCACTTGTGGGGGGTTTCTGCTGTATAGGTACCCAAGGGGCCCTGCTAATGTGACATGGTGCCCGCAATTTATTTCAACTTTTCCAGAATTCAAATGGTGCTTCTTCCATTCCAAGCCCTCCCATTTATCCAAACAGAGGTTTTTGGCCACATGTGGGGTATCCCTGTGCTCATAAGACATTGGATAACAACCTGTGGGGTCCACGGTTTGTTGTTGCCTCTTGAAAAAGTAAGAAATATGATGCTGAAGCAACATTTTTGTGAAAAAAAATGAAAATTTTCAATATGGCAACCTAAGCTTATCAAATTCTGTGAAGTACTCTTGGATTCAAACTGCTCAATATACACCTAGATAAAAGCCTTGAGGTGTCTTGTTTCCAGAATGGGGTTACTTGTGGGGGACCTCCACTGTTTAGGCACCTTAGGGGCTTTCCAAATGCAACATAGCGTCCGCTAATGATTCCAGCCAATTGTGCAGTCAAATGGCGCTCCTTCCCTTCCAAGCCCTGCTGTGCACCCAAACAGTTGATTTTCATCACACATAAGGTATCAGCATACTCAGGAGAAATTGCACAATAAATTTTATGCTGAATTTTTTCCTTTTACACTTGTAAAAAAAAAAAAGCTACCTGGTTGAAGTAACAATTTTGTGGTAAAAATGTATTATTTTTTTTTTCACAGCTCAACATTATAAACTTCTGTGAAGCACCTGAGGGTTCAGGGTACTCACCAAACATCTAGATAAATTCCTTCAGGGGTCTATTTTCCAAAATGTGGCGACATGTTTAGGAGCTTCACTGTTTAGGCACCTCAGGGGCTCTCCTAATGCAACATAGCGTCCGCTATTGATTCCAGACAATTTTGCAGTCAAATGGCGCTCCTTCCCTTCCGAGCCCTGTCATGCGCCCAAACAGTTGATTTCCACCACATATAAGGTATCACCAAACTCAGGAGAAATTGCACAATAAATTTCATGGTGATTTTTTTCCGGTTACCCTTGTGAAAAAAGCTACCTGGTTGAAATAACAATTTTGTGGTAAAATTTTATTTTTTTATTTTCATGGCTCAACGTTATAAAATTCTGTGACGCACCTGGGGGTTCAGGGTACTCACCAAACATCTAGATAAATTCCTTGAGGGGCCTAGTTTCCAAAATGGGGTCACTTGTGCGGGGTTTGTGCTGTTTAGGTACTTTAGGGGACCTCCAAATGCGACATGGTGCCCGCAATCTTTTTCAGCCAAATTTCCTTTCCAAAATTCAAATATTGCTCCTTTCGTTCCAAGCCCTCCCATTTGTCCAAACAAAGGTTTCAGACCACATGTGAGGTACCACCGCGCTCATAAAAAAGTGGTTAACAAACCTTGAGGTCAAATTTATGGAATTACCTCTTGAAAAAGTGAGAAAATTGATGCTAAAGCAACATTTTTGAGAAAATTATTAAAATTTTCAATATGACAACGTAACGTTAACAAAATCTGTGAAGTACCTGTGGATCTAAAATGCTCACTATACCCCTAGATAGAAGCCTTGAGGGGTCTAGTTTCCAAAATGGCATCACTTGTGAGGGGTTTCTTCTGTTTAGGTACCTTAGCGGACCTGTAAATGCAACATGGTGCCCGCAATCTATTTCAGCCAAATTTGCTTTCCAAAATTCAAATATTGCTCCTTCTGTTCCGAGCCCTCCCATTTGTCCAAACAGAGATTTCTGATCACATGTGGGGTATCGGCGCGCTCATAAGAAAGTGGGGAACAAGTTTTGTGGTCCATTTTGTTGTGTTATTTCTTCTAAAAGTGAATAAATTTGGGTTAGAGCAACATTTTTAGGTAAAATTTAATTTTTGCTTTTTTTCATTCCACATTGCTTTTGTTCATGTGAAGCACCTGAAGGGTTAATAAACTTCTTGAATGTGGTTTTGAGTACTTTGGGGGGTGCAGTTTTTAGAATGGTGTCACTTTTGGGTATTTTCTGTCATCTAGGCCTAATGAAGTCACTTCAAATGTGATGTGGTCCCTAAAAAAATGGTTTTGTAAATTTTGATGTAAAAATGAGAAATCGCTGATAAACTTTGAACTCTTCTAACTTCCTAACAAAAAAAAATTTTGTTTCCAAAATTGTGCTGATGTAAAGTGGACATGTGGGAAATGTTATTTATTAACTATTTTGTGTCACAGAAATCTCTGGTTTAACGGTATAAAAATTCAAAAGTTGAAAATTGCTAAATTTTCAAAATTTTTGCCAAAATTCATTTTTTTTCATAAATAAACGCAAAAAATATTGTCCTAAATTTGGTACTAACATGAAGTCCAATATGTGACGAAAAAACAATCTCAAAATCACCAGGATCCGTTGAAGCGTTCCAGAGTTATAACCTCATGAAGTGACACTGGTCAGAAGTGCAAAATTTGGTCTGGTCATTAAGGTGAAAATTAGCTCCGTCACTAAGGGGTTAAATTTGGGGGGACCGCATGCCGTTTTTTTTTAAATTATTTATTTATTTCTATACTCCATAGTGACACGCCCACCGGCTGCTGTGACTGGGTGCAGTGAGACACCTGTCACTCAGCGTGTGGGCGTGTCTCACTGCAACCAATCATAGGCGCCTGTGGGCGGGGAAAGTAGGGAATACGAAATTGTTTAATGAGCGGCCGGCTTTTTCAAAATAGTAAAAGCCGCCGCAGCAGTGTTAATGGCGTGCAGCGCCGGGGATCGGTGAGTATGAGAGAGGAGGGGAAAATGACCGACAAACTGTGAGAGAGGGACAGAGATAGTGACGGACCGACAGAGAGAGAATAGAGACCGAGAGGGAGAGTCCGACTGACAGAGAATAGTGATTGACAGATATTGTGACACATCACTCGTTTCCAGTGTTTTAAGTCCCCTTTACACACTGAAACTTTGCTGCACAGCGGGAAACAAAGGACCAAAGAATGGTCCTGAACAATTTGTAGCGATCAGCAACTTCACAGCAGGGACCAGGTCGCTGATGTGTTTCACACACTGCAATGTCGCTGGGGAGGTCGCTATTACGTCACAAAACCGGTGACGTTACAGCGATGTCGTTTGCGATGTTGCAGTGTGTAAAGCCACCTTTACAGAATTGTAATCTTATCTCTTGCTTTCTGATCTTGATAAAACGAAGTGCTTCCTTTGCTGCAATGATTGCAATACACTTGATAATGGCCAAGTCCAAGATGAACAAACCGGTCATAAATGGGAGAAAAGCTGGCTGTCCTTGTGTCCCAGTGATACCCAATATTTGGTAGACCTATTGTAGGGATCTGACACATTAGTTCCACTTTCATCATTCTCTACTGTCCACCTCTGTGTGTAATCCGCACACATACAAGGACCTGTGCTTATATTGGCCTAGAGACTTGAATTTTATGGATATCAGCGTCTGGGACAAACCCTCACCAATAGGCCATTCGTGCTAAATTAGTGCCTGGAGTTTATTGCAGTTTGTGTATTTTTGTTTGTCCATCTGCTAAATGAAATTGTAGTTTGGCAAATAAGATAAACATGAAATATCAAAGTTTACATTAACCTGGCTCTTAAAAGGTTAATGTTGGACTCCTTAGGAAGAAGGTTTTTTATTTATCTCTCGAAAGTAACTTGAGAAAAAAAAGAAAACAAAAGAAGTAGATGATAAAATGTATTCACCAATGGCAATTCTAGAGGGAGGCCGCATGACAAGGCTCTAGGGAATGACTACACGAACATAAAATGAAGTTGTTTTCCTGCAGGCAACCCTGTGATTTTACCAATTCCACCAGGAAAGACTTGGGTAAATGAGATTTCTGAAGAAACACTGTAAAATTATATTCAAATTAAAAGTGTTTTTCACTTAAGTGCAGCTATTTGATGTTAATGGCAGTAACGCTCTGCATATGTTTGAAGATGTATGTATTCTTATTCTCGATGCTTAAGAATTGCCCACTTAAAAGTTCAATTATCCGTAGTTAATAAGAAGCCAAGGGATTATCCCATGTATGTAGTATTATCAGTCATGGTAGTCATTTCAATATTGTATAGTATTTCTTTAAAAATATTCACCGCTATTCGAATGTTTGTGCAATGGTAATTCTTGTGAACATTATGATCCTACGGAGACAACTTTTTACTGAAGACCAGATACACAAAATGTTTGTGGCATTCCCTGGATAGATAAGAGGACAATGAGGACCTCTTGCATTCTCAAAAAATAGAATTAAATGACTTAACTCCTTGATTCCACCACTCTTTTCAGTTTTGCACTGCAATGCCTCCTGGATGATGGCTTAAGGTGGTGTCACACACAGCGACGGCGACACCATTTTCTGTGATGTGGCAGCGACGTCCCGTCGCTGTGTGTGACATCCAGCAATGAGCTGGCCCCTGCTGTGAGGTCGCCGCTTGTTGCTGAATGTCCTGCTTTATTTTTTGCTCTTCGCTCTCCCGCTGTGAAGCACACATCGCTGTGTGTGACAGCGACAGAGCGACGAACTGCAGGGAGCAGGAGCCGGCGTCTGGCAGCCTGCGGTAAGCTGTAACCAAGGTAAACATCGGGTAACCAAGAAGCCCTTTCCTTGGTTACCTGATATTTACATTAGTTACTAGCACCATCGCTCTCCCGCTGCCAGTGCCGGCTCCCTGCTCTCCTAGCCAGAGTACACATCGGGTTAATTACCCGATGTGTACTCCAGCTACATGAGCAGGGAGCCGGCACTGGCAGTGTGAGAGCACACCGCTTAGCGCTGGCTCCCTGCACACGTAGCCGGAGCACACTTCGGGTAATTAACCCGATGTGTACACTGGCTAGGAGAGCAGGGAGCCAGCGCTAAGCGTGTGCGCTGGTAACCAAGGTAAATATCGGGTAATGGTTATCCGATATTTACCTTAGTTACCAAGTGCAGCATGGCTTCCACAGCAACGCGTGTCGTTATGATCGCTGCTGCGTCTGCTGTGTTTGACAGCTAAGCAGCGATCATAACAGCGACTTACTAGGTCGCTGTTGCGTCACAGAAAATGGTGACGTAACAGCGGCGGCGTCGCTATGTGTGAACCCAGCTTTACTCAGTAATACTAATCTTCTATCTTCCAGGCTATGGGGCGTTCACTGTATGGTAGATAAAACTGCCTCCAGCCATCATTATACACAATTTCTTTTCCTTTTGGCATCAAGCTCGCACCTGGATTTCTTGTGCCTGTATGCTTTGTGTTTGCAGTCTTCCCTCTGTACTGTTCTGCCCTTCTGGAGGTCCTAATACGGCAGTGAAAACTCCTCCGGCACCAGCGCACATTAAAATTAAAAACAGTGCCCACAGAAGGGCAGGGGAGAGTGACTTGCTCAAAAAAAATTGTGTTAAATAACTTGGAAAATTCCCTGACCTTCCCCGATTCTACCACTCTTTTCTGTTTTGTTCTACAATGCTCCATTGCAGAGATATTCACGTTACTCTTTGATCTCAGTATGTGAAATCTTTGGTTGCAGTTCAACTGGGCATTTCTTCAGCATCATATCTGGGAACGAACCCTTTTATCGCTCCCTCCCAGGCAATCACAGGTCAGTAGCTGATCTATCGATCTCAGACGCTGCTGGATTGTGACTGGCAGTGTTTTGCGAGATGGGTGAAAGCAGAGAAAAGTAAAGCCAGGCAGAGTTGAACTACCGTACAATCAGGGACTTCACATATTGTGCTCTAAAAGCAACAATTGTCAATATCTCTGTCATAGAGCGAGTTTTCAGGGATGCTTAAATATAAGACATCCCCTGGTTTAATAATGAAGTGTCATGCAGCAATTAAAAAGTTAGACACTGCAGGACACTTCATTATAGACAGCGGACACCCCCTAAAGAAAGGAGAGAATACCCCCGCCCCCGCCCTCCCCGCCCCCTGATCATACTCACCAGGCACCGACCGGCAGCAGGTGAGCGCATCAAGGTCCTGCTGCGGAACACACACACACACCAGATCACACACACCACATCCAGCGATATCGCTTGCTTCTCTGCGGCGATACTTTGTAGTGCAGTGACCTTCCAGGACCTGCTGGAGGATCACATGGCTGAAAGCACACAGTATCTCCGGATGTTGTGTGCGTGTGCGCGCGATTGTATCGTAATGTGCAATATCGTGAGTGTGTGCGAGTGTATGCGATCGGATGTGTGCGTGTATGCTTTCTGATGTGTGTGAGTGTGTGATCAGATGTGTGAGTGTTGGCAGGAGGCAGAGGAGGACAGCGGGCAGCACAGCTTCTGGGAGCGCCCACCGGAGAGCACAGGGAGGAATGATGTGAAAGCTGTGTGTGTGTCTGTACGAGTGAGTGTGTTGTGATCTATGCGACTGTCAGCCAGACGCAGGGGAGGCGTGCAGCCCCCCGCTGCTGGGAGATCTGGGAGCCACACAGATGACTGGGGCTGGTAAGTATGACAATCCTGGGAAGGGGGGGGGGGTCTGCTTTTTGTGGGGGTAAACTTACCCTCAACCATGTCTCCTCGAGAATAAGACACCCCCTAAAAATAAGCCCCAGTGCTTTTTTCAGGGCAAAAAAAAAATATAAAACAGTGTCTTATTTTCGGGGAAACTGGGTAGCTCAAAACAGAAAAAAGCTGCAGAATCCAGGGAGCTTGGGGATTTTTACAAGGTATTTAACAATTATTTTTTTTTTTTGAGCAAGTGAAAGGTCCTCTTTAACGTTTTTAGGATCAGTGGACATATTAAACTGCCACCTATGTGACTGAAGAAGCTTATTGTACTTTTTTCTCAATACCATGGCCACGATTCATCTAGACCAACATTGTTCATGCTGGTCATGATGAGGGGACATGATTGAGTCATTTCCTTTTTATAAATGCGGTCATCTGAAAAGTAACGTGCATCTTACTAGAATCTTACTGAAGTAAGATTTCTGACATAAGGTGCGCCACATTAAATCTTAAACTAGATAAGCTGTGGTGTCACGCCCCGTTCCGCAAATGTAACTTTTTAAAGTTATTTACGTTACAATTCTGGCATAATTGTTTTGTGGTGTTGCCAAGTAATTCAGCTCTGTACCAATTGCAGAATTGTCTCACAGATGAATCTATTGCACGCTGCAATTTTATTTTCCTCCCACATACAGATCCGTCCTGTGGCATAAAAAAAAAAAAATTGCTCATCCGCACTGCCCCATTAAATAACATTAGTTTTATTGTGGACCGGTGTTTTTACGGACCACGCTCAGACTGACAATCTCGTCGTTTAAACTTGGCCTAAATTAAATCATCAGTAAATAACTTGTATCATATTTTTGTGTTGCATGTAATTTTAAGATTTTTTTTTTTTTTTTTTAATTACAACCCAATCTTTCACTTTTCACACTTGCCACTGGGGCAACATTAGACTTCTACTTCCTATCCTTGCTGATAACATAGGATCCACCATTTACAATTGGTGATTTCACAGCGCACCCTCCATGCAGTGTGACTTTTACACGTCCTCATTAGATACTTCAATAGAAAATATAGGGTGAGAGTCAGTCTATTGATGTTAGAGGGGTTGTCCACACTAGGACAACCCCTTCTCATTTACCACCAGGTAGAATAAAAAAAGCCTATACTACCTTCCCTCACCAGCGCGGTTCCAGCAGTGCCAAATCTCATGGGACATCATGCGAACCCCACGTCCAATCAGCACTGGCTTCTGTCTCCCCGCCTTCAGACAAACCAGTTAACAGTAAAGCTGGGTTCACACATAGCAACAGCGACAACGACGTCGCTGTTACGTCACCATTTTCTGTGACGCAACAGCGTATGTCGCTGTTATGATCGCTGCTTAGCTGTCAAACACAGCGACGCAGCAGCGATCATAACGTCGCTACATGTGCAGAGAGCAGGGAGCCGCGCACACTGCTTAGCGCTGGCTCCCTGCTCTCCTAGCTACAGTACACATCGGGTTAATTAACCCAATGTGTACTGCAGCTACATGTGCAGAGAGCAGGGAGCCGCGCACACTGCTTAGCGCTGGCTTCCTGCTCTCCTAGCTACAGTACACATCGGGTTAATTAACCCAATGTGTACTGCAGCTACATGTGCAGAGAGCAGGGAGCCGCGCACACTGCTTAGCGCTGGCTTCCTGCTCTCCTAGCTACAGTACACATTGGGTTAATTAACCCGATGTGTACTGCAGCTACATGTGCAGAGAGCAGGGAGCCGGCACTGGCAGCGAGAAAGCGGCGGAGGCTGGTAACGAAGGTAAATATCGGGTAACCACCTTGTGTGAAGCACCCCTTAGCGAGCGCTGCGTCTGCTCCTCACGTCCTGCTGATTGTGTATCTGAGGGAAGAGAGGCAAAAGCTGGAGCTAATTGGAGGCAGGGCTCACGTGATGTCACGTGAGCTCAGACACGGCTGGAGCCATGCGGCCGTAGAGGTGCGTATAGGCTTTTTTTTTTTTGTTTACCTGGGGGAAACATGGACTCAGAAGAGGTTGTCCTAGTAGTGGAAACCCCTTTAATGTATTTGTGGATTTCCTTAAATTGAAGGTAAGAGTTTAGAAATGCCCCAATGACCAGTGTGAAAATTGCAAGATTTCTAATGTTTTTTTATACTGACTGTAATATGAAATAAAAAGCTTTGACCATAAAAAATATAACCCTAAAACCACTATTTAAGCTGCAGATAATGTCTGACACATTCCCTTTTAAGTCTAGTGCTTTTCTCAGCGTGTATCCACGACATGGTGCCAAATATGCTGGGCATGAATCTAACCATGGATTTCATGCATCCTGCAATATACTAGTGTGATTATTTATTTATTTATATAAATATATATATTTTAAAATGTGTGTGTATATTTTTTTTACTACTTTTCACCTTCATCATCGGTTCCAGTCATATGTCCGGTGTCAGAGTAGATGGCCATAATTCATTATACAAAGGCCCAATTTCCACAATGGTTAGAGCCCTATTCATATTGCATTTGGTGAATAATGAAGTTGCATTGATTGTGCTGCCGTGCTGATGACCATATAATATTGCCCACTATTAGTCTTCACCACGTCTCTGACCACCTGGAATATGACGGCCTCTACAAAGCCTACATTTGATGTCTGTGAAAGGCGTTTTCCAGTTGATAACTCGCTCCTGAGAACAGACCTGCTCCGCTCTTCCTTTCACGTTTTTCTTTTTTCAATTTAAATCCGTTTCCATAGAAGAGAAATTACTTACCACACATTTTCAATTATAATTTTTTTTATGGAATGTCCAAAGGTAATTCTGAAAGCGTTTTTATTGACCTTTTGAAGTCCAATCGATAAACCGTACCCAGTCTCCTAAATAATGTTTGGCCTGAACCTATTTGTACATGTTTTCATTACGGCTTTGGGCCCTGTGACAGTCTCTGCCGGCCTGTATATAAATATGATGGATGCCGTGTTGCTGGGAGGAGATGGCAGTAGCGAGTGTTGCTCTTTCTGCTGGGCTGTAGATTGTGAAATATACTCCTGCTGTGCAGAGGGCTTCTGCGGGGCGTAACGCCGTACCTTGGAGCTTTGTATCTGTAATCTGGAACGGCAGGACACGTGAGGGATAGCGCAGAAAACAAGACTCTGGCTCCTCAATTCCTTCAGCTCCTTGTTCCTTACAGTTGAAAGGCGCGATGTAATTCTAGCTTCCATGTCTATATTTGAGTGTTTACGGAAGACTTAGTAATTGTCTGAATGCAAGCCCGTTTATTACAGAGATCACTTAGTCTTATCGGCCTGAAGTCCAAATTTAACTGTTACTTCTCCAAAAACGAATTCTTGCAGCTAACATTGTGCGGATGACATGACCATAGTCATTGGACTCCTCTGGATTTAATTATTCCTTTTGGCGTGTCGAGAAGAAACATAAAAGCCAAAGCGGTTATTTCAATCTTATAGTGCGTCTCTTCTCCATCTCCCCAGTGGCTATACAGTGAATTAGCATGGTAATGGAACATCTGTAAGGGCTAGAGGCTATGCTTTGTTGCTTGCCCAAGGTATTTGTGCTGTGTTGGCAATTGGTATTGTTAAAAGTCAATTCACTTTTGGTTTATTAAATAAAAGGCGATGCCAGATATGACATGTCTGACTCTCCAGTTTAGGAGCGAAGTGTAATCTTTATTATCATGATTGTGAGTAATGCTGGTAAATCTGATAAGTTAGGATAGTTATTTAATATTGAAACTTGTACTCCATGAGGCGTATCAAGTGTTAGGATTCAGATAAGTGCACAGGGCTGCAATATGTTGTGGGTAGTGTTGAGCGGACCCGGACTGGAAAAATCTGGATCCGCGCGGTTTCAGCGATAGATCCGGGTCCGACCCGGACGCGGGATTCCAGGTGCACGATCCGGATTCGGCTTTTTTTTTTTGTTTCTCTTTCTCGCTCTCTCGTTCTCGTCCCGGATTCCGCTCCTCATTGACATATATTGGTTCGGATTCCGGATCGGATCTCTGACTTCCTTGTCAACCCGCCACTGATCCGCTGGACCCGGATTATTAGCGATCTGCTCAACTCTAGTTGTGGGTCCTTTCATACTAGAAGGCGGTCATACACATTAGATAGAAGTAGGTTAATAGTTGAACAAACGATTGACTAGTGAACCATTTTTTCACCAATGCAACCATACTCAGTCATTCAACTTGTCCACACATATTCAGATGTGGAGCGAAGGATGAGCAACCTCTCGGTGAATGTTGTTTCAAGATGAGATCAATCGTAGATGAAAGATTCAAATGTAGCCCCCCACCCCAAAATGATGACTCAAATGTCATACGTTCTTTACGGTTGCAAATGCACATAAGATTAATTCATTCTGCTGTGCCATAATTGTCAGAGATAAAAGTAACCGGTCAGTCAATTCATGCTTCCCAAGTCATGGTCAGAGCCTGGCTGCACGATTGCCCCAATATAAATAATAATCTTTCTATAGCGCCAACATGTTCCGCAGCGCTTTACAATTCAGGAGGATCATATACAAATAAGTAACCGTTATAGAAAATACAATCTTTAGAGGGGAAAAAAAAGACAACCCTGCTCATGAGAGCTTACCATCTACAATGAGATGGGGGGTGGGGGGGGAAGAAAGGTACAATTGCTTATTTACAATGACAATCCAGCCATCTCAAGGAAATTGTGCAATTTATTGAAGTCCATCTTTTTTTTTTTTTTTTGTATATTTAAATTACCTTGCAAAGGAAATAACACCCATTTTTCAGTCAATCTAGTCATATGAGGGCTTGTTTTTTGCGGAACGAGTTGTACTTTTAAATTAAACCATAAGTTTTACCATATAGTGTACTTGAACATGGCAAAAAAAATTCCAAATTCGGAAAAATTGCAAAAAAAGTGCAATAGCACTATTGTTTTTGAGATACTTTATTCACGGTGTTCACTATATGGTAAAACTGATGTCGTTGTGTTGCCTCAGGTCGGCGAGAGTTCTTAGACCCCAAACATGAATAGGTTTACTTTTTTGTAAGGGGTTAAAAAAGAAATCAGAAGTTTGTCCGAAGAAAGTGGTGTACGTTTTATGCCATATTCTGCGACCTGTGTCGTTCTCATTTTTTGGGATCCATGGCTCAGTGACTGCTTATTTTTTGCGTCTCAGGCTGATGTTTTTAATGGTACCATTTTTGCGCAGTTGCTAAGTTTTGATCCCCTGTTGTTGCATTTAGCGCAAAATGTTTACCGCCGATGCGATTATTATGGCGCTGTCACATCTTGACAGCGCCATTTAAGCGGTTAAAAGGTACGGGTGGATAACGATTCCGCTCGTGCCTGGCAGGCACACGTAGCTGTAAAAATCAGCTGATATATGTGCGCCGATCGCTGCAAGCTGCTTGCAGCAGACCGTGGGAAGTAACGCTATGACCGCTAGGATGCAAGATTACTGCCCTCGGGCGTTAAGGGATTTAAAAGAATTTTCCGCTGCTTATTTTCCCCCCACTTGCCATGTGTCAAAGTTCTAAACAATACCTTTTGTAATATGCTTGTATTAGATGTAATAGATACTTGTATTAGATGTAATAGCTTCTATGAGCGCATGTCAGCAGGGATCATCACATAGTATTAGATTGATTCTTCTTCCTTCTTGGTTATGTCTGATACTTTTTTTTTTCCCAGCACAAAAATCAGACCAAATTAAAGGATATTGTCACTTGGCTCCTGATGGTGGGTGTAGATGTTTTGGCGTGAATGACAGCTGCCTGAGCTTGTGACTTGAAGTCCTAATTAGTCTGCCTCACACAAGCTGATCTGACAGTTTCATTCATCAGTAGAGATGAGCGGACCCGTGGAAGTTCGGTTTGGCAAGGTCAGCTGAACTTTAAATTTAAGATCTGTTTTGGACTCGAACTCAGCCTGAACCTCAGGTGCACACTACATCTAATCATGCTTTTGTTGGCCACAGTGTGGGCCGTTCAAACACTGCAAGGGCCTAGCACTTGGTTGAGGACCAAGCGTACCCTACCACAGCGATGCTAGCATAAGTTGTGTTCAAACGTAAAGCACCCGAACTCCGAATGTGAACTGTTTTTTTGTTTAAAGTTTGTTTGGTCCAAACTGAACTTCGGGTTTGCTCATCTCTATTCAGCAGTAACAGCAGGAGCTGACACTGTTGCTTGTTAAGTGCTGTGATCTGTATTTCAAAAGCAAAGGGTTTAAATAATTCAATCACTGACATGGACAGCTGAAAAACGATAAAATTTGCATAACAAACACATGGCTGGGCCATACTGGCCGTTTGGCAATTGCCAGATGGACTGGTACCTACCCTGGGCCACTCTGACACTTTGTAGCTCCCAATATCTTCAGCACTGCAGGGTGGAGAATGGAGGGGGCGTGTGAAGTGCTGTCTCACAGGCTACTGCAATGCATGGTGGCACTTGTAGTAATACAGCACAGTAAGCCTGGAGAAGAGAAGTAATGGATATAAACATCAGAGCTGCAGCTGTGAGACACTAAGTGATGCTATCTGCATGATAAAAAAGTTTATATTACTTTAATAAAAGTATGGATGCATTTAATGGCACATAGCAGCACGATTGAATAAAAATGAAATGAGTTAGGGTAGTGGGTAATGTCTTTAACATTGGGATTATTAGGGCACTTCAAGGCATTAGTACCAGTTATACAAAAGATGCAAAAAATGACTACACAAACTGAGTAAAATATCAGATCTATAAGAAAAAATAAAAGGGCAGACAGAAGAAAATGGACACTTAAAGGAATGAGGGGGGGGGGTGGTGAGATGGAAAAAAAAGGAATGGTGTTCATGCTTAGGGGTCTTATAGAATCAGGTTTCCCCAATAAGAGTCCAGTATTCAGCAGAAGATCTACGTTCCAACCGATAGAACCACGTTGTGTAAAAACAGTCATAGGGATTATTCACAATGGAGGTAGGTTCCTCCCATTGCGTCATTCATTTTTGAGAACCAGAGGGAGCTTGTCAGAATGTAATCTTTTTTTCCACAGCAGAGGGATACATGCTTGAGCAGTTGGGATTAATCACCTCAGTTTTGAATGCTTATATATTTTTAGGGGAATGCGTTGATGGACAAGGACAAGAGCAGGGTTTAGGTCAAAAGTGAAATCTATTAGTTTCCTCATCACTTGTTGTACTTCTTTCCAAAAAGTAATGAAAAGTCTGCAGGCCTAAAAAATATGTATCTGATTGCCTTGCTCAATCCAGCACATGGGATTGGCTTGGCAGAATATTGTGTAAGCGAGTTGGGACTCTCTACCACCGAGATTGCAATTTAAAACTGGCTTTACAGAGACGAAAGCAAATCGACACTTTATGCGTTAAAGTGAAAATGCGCCTCCACTGATCTGTCAATAGTGAGAGACCCAAATCACACTTCCATTGGGTTTGGAAATAAGTGGCCGGTTGTTCTGGAAGATCAAGCAATAAGGAGTATGTGAAGCATAGTGTGTGTCTTACAGGTCCTTTGTCTGAACATGCTACTTTGAAAAAAAATGAAACTGCTGACCCACACTCCAGACCCCTAGAAAGGAGGGAGATGATATACCAAGGAGGTATTCGCTTGAAGGCCAGGTTTGTCTAGCGCTAAAGTCAGAGACTAAACCAGTCCAGCACCACCCCCATCCGGCTCCTCAAACTATTTCCTCTGAAACACTGGGGTGTTTCAGAGAAAACCGTCCCTGGCCGCAGTGGTGCAGCCAGGCCCTCATTCATGCTGACCGCGGTTTGGGCGACATTAATCGAGTGACAGGTTCCTTTTAGGCCCCCGTACGTGTTTAACAGACTTCTCAAAGGTGCGTTTTCCCCTCCGTGAGCCGTGTTTTTGGCACTACGTGTATTCTCCGTGTGTTATCCGTGATTACACACGGAGAACGGGAACTTTCTGCTCACCTGTCCCTGGCGTCGCTCTCCTTGGTGCTGAACTTCGGTCTCCGGTCCTGCCGACTCCCCCGCTGCTGCAGCTTCTGGCCGCAGTGAAGTGAATATTAACTGAGCATAATGAGCGGGGGTCGGAAGTAAGTGACAGCAGCGGCAGAGACAGCAGTGCTGGAGAAGGTAAGTAATGTGTTTTTTTTTTTTTTTTTTTTTTTTTTTTGTTCATACCCCCCCCCCCCCTCTGACTTGTGAGTTTTCTCCGGCGCGTGTCACACGGGACCGCATCCACACTACATCCGTGTGGTCCGTATGCGGGCCGTGTGACACCCGTGATGCCGGAGAAAACGTGGACATATCTACGTGTGGAACACACAGACACGCGTATGCTCTACACGTATACACGTTCCATGGCAAAACACGCACGTGTGCGCAGACTCATTGATTTTAATGGGTCTACGTTTGCCCGTGTCTCCGGTACGTGCAGGAACATACCTAACACGTATCGGAGAAACGTGCGTGTGAAGGGGGCCTTATAGACAGACGAAGCAGACACCAACTGCATCTAATACTTGGACCTTAGATGAGGGTTCATGTTTCAAAAGGCAAACCTTGTTCTTGTGCAGTAAATAACAATTCAGCGACTTGAACAAATCAATTTTGCAATTTTTTTCCCTGTGCATTTCAGTAAACATTAGATAAACCGCCTTAACATACCAGGTTAATAAAAATAGCTGCAGGCTGCCAGTGTTCCTGGCTTCATCAGCTTGTGGCCAGCCCTGACATGCAAATCACCGTGTGATAAACTATCCATCTTAATAACTGTCCTCGTTTTTAGGAAGCTGATAAATTCTCTGCCACCTTTCAGCCTATAGCTAATGTAAGACTGCAAAACTCCGTCCAGCTGATTTCAACTCACAGTACAGAGCGTTTATCAGTTAGGCGATGGGGTGACCGCAGGGATTACCACTTCCTTTTGCTGAACAGCACTTTTAAGGCTGCTTTCACACCTCCGGTTTCTGCAATGCGGCACAATCCGGCACTTTGCAGGAAAATCGCATCCGTTTTTTTTTTTTTGCTGCTGGTTGCGTTTTTCCAGCATAGACTTTAATTAGTGCCGCATTGTGCCGCATGGGCTTGCGTTCCATCCGGTTTTTGCCGCATGCGGCAGATTTAGCCGATGCGGCGGCCGGATGGAACGTTGCCTGGCACGTTTTTTCGTACGGCAAAAAAAAACGCATCGCGCCGCATCCGGCGCATTTTTCAATGCATGCCTATGGCGGCTGGATGCGGCAAAAACCGCATCCGGCCGTCGCATGCGGTTTTTGCCACTGCGCATGCTCAGTAGCATGCCGCAAGCGGCAAACACCGGATGGGCCGCAAAGGAAAAACGTATGCAAAGGATGCAGTGTTTTCACCGCATCCGTTGCATAGCTTGCACAGCCGGATTGAACCGCACAGCTCAAGCTGGATGTGTGAAAGCAGCCTAAGTCAGACACTTGATTCTAAGGGTGGTCCTAAAAGCCGTACACATACACACGCACGCACACGCACACACACACGCGCACACACACACACCCACACACACACACACTCTTTGTGTGGTTGGCGATTAGTCTTTAGTCTTTTTTTTTTTTTTCTCCTTGAGTCTACTATTACTACAGCTGTAACGTTTTTGCCGAAATTGGAGGGGTCGAGATTAAAATAATCTCCTTCCATTGTTTCTCCACAACATAAACCATGCATAAAGGGTGGGTCCGCTATAGAAAACAAATTGAGCAGGTGTTAACTTAAAATAGTAAAAATGAATGCATCTGTGGGGTGCTGGCAGATGCGTAGGCCGCTGTTTTTTTTTTATTTTGAATGCATATGTAGAGAAAAAAAAAATAAAATTTCAAGCATGTATATCAGACAACTCCATTAAATCATGTGGTTTTCATACCTACTGTATTCCTGTAGAGATAAAAATATAGCGCATATGAGAAGCACCCGTGGAGTGATTTCTGTATATATATATATTATAGAATTGCTCACCTGGTTAGGTTGTGCGCCCTCGCACAACCCCGGTGTTAGATGTATAATACCTCTGGGGGATGAGGGACTGTCTCAGCTGGCGTTATCCGTTGTTTTGCTGGGTGGATCCAGGTTTGTTGCCGCTGCTGGCTTCAGATTCACCGACTTTTTGAATCCTGGAGCTCTGTGCGGACCTGTGTCCTCCCGCTGTTAGTTCAAATGATCTGATGGATTCTATTACTCACAGCAGCTCTACCCGGATTCCCTTATGGGAGTAGGCATGTAGAAAAAAGATTCCGGTCTTTGTGAGCGCTAGTAATAGATCTTTGGTCTTTGATCTTTTAAGAAATTTGGCTTTATTATTAATAACATAAAGCTTTATGTTAATCTATGTAATTTATGTAAATATGGAATCTTTTTTCTACATACCTACTGTATTGGCATTTGGTTGATAGATTATTGGCATGTTTACGGTGGAGTTGAATTTTTGGCAATTTTAGCTCATATTTTATAGTAAGTTTTTCTGTAAATTTTTGCTCATGAATATCCTGTGTGCTTGCACAAGGTACCCAGAAGAGCACTTAAAGGGATTTTCCCACATCATTTTTTTGCCGTCAGTCACAATCCGTCGAATTTTTTTTTTTTTTTTAAAAAAAAAAAACTGATCCAGCGACTGATGCCGCTGGATCCGTTTTTTCTCATTGACATGTATTAGCGACGGATGGCCTCACGTTTCATCCGTCGTTTCACGGATCCGTCATAAATTCTCTGTTCGGCGGACGGAGACAACGGCCAAAGTAACGTATTTTGTGTACACCGAAAAAACGGACAGTGACGGATCCGTCGTTTGGTAGAATGGAAGCCTATGGACACAGGATCCGTCGTCATCCGTCAAATGACTGAATCTAGCGATGGATTCCGTTTTTTTTAAACTGAGCATGCTCCAATCATTTAGTTCCCAGCTAGTTGGATCCGTTAAAAATATGAAAGACACATTGCTTTTCAACTATGCTTCCACAGAATAAAAAAAAAATCCCTGCTGCTGCCAATCAAAAAGCTGTACATTTCACAAACTTTTCTTGTCTGTTTCAAACCCTACACATCCTAGCTGACCACTAAAGGTCTGTATAGACTCAGCCTGATAGTGCCAGTGTAGCACTGGCCTTAGGTTATATAGGAGAATCCAGGTGATTGGTGCGCTTTAAAATGAACTTTGTTCTTGGGAAAGCCCCTATTTAAAATAAAATAATTAGCATTTCAGAACTAGAACATTGTGCTAAACTGTTCTGTTGTTGTGGTTGAATAGTCTCCTTGGTGCATGAGATATTCAGATGGTAGGAAGTCTTTAAAGGTCATCTTTCATCAAGCTTTTACTATCCCATCTGAGAGCAGCATGACATATGTCCAGAAACCCCGATTCCAGCGATGTCACTTACTTTACTTGCTGCCTCAATTATGATTAAAACTCTTTTTTTTTTCTCTGCTCAAGATATAGCAGTTCTTTGAATTCTGAACCCCTGTATAAGTCACTCATACCACTGATTGGCAGCTTTGTGTTTATTCTGTGTAACCTCGCCCTCTACACTGATTTGCAGTTTTGTGTACACTGTATAATCCCACTGATTATGCAGTGTACACAGCTGCCAATTCCACCCACACCACTGATTGGCAGCTTTCTGTGTACACTGCATAATCCCACCCACACCACTGATTGGCAGCTTTCTGTTAAAGTAGTGCACTGAAAGCTTCTAGTCAGTGGTGGAGATGGGGTGGGCTACATGGCAGCAGGTCAAGTAGTCCTCTAATTTATAAACTGTCAATTTTAAGTGACAAAAAAACAAAACAGCAAGTTACCCAGTAAGTGACACATTTTTTTGAATCTGGGTCCTTATTATACTATATATAAGATACACCTTTCTTTTTCAGTATACACTGCTGTGGTACACTTGAATTGGCCCCGAGCCTGCCTTGAAGTAATACTAGTAGTTTCCTTAAACCGTTCTAGTGGTACATTAGTGCCCCACGTTGTGAAGAAAATAAAAGGCCATGTGCCCTGTTGTGCTTGTATGTCCTGCCCATATAGGATGTGTACACAATACTGCAGTTATTTATACTCACTGCTTTTTCTTCTCTTTTGCAGGCAGTTCAATCTTCGGATGAAGAGGGATATGTCTCTATTTTCTCCTGATTTCAAGATAGAAATGGGAGGAGAAACTTTACATTATGATACCTCTCACATATATACTGGGCAGCTCTTTGGTAAGTAATGTTGATAACCAAGTATATTATGTATCACTTTGCCTTCTCACATAGCTGTGTATAACTGAGGAGGTCCTCCCACTGGACGTATATACTGTATACAAGCTCCAGGGATTGCAATTGAAACATTCTGCTCAGTTTCTTTCTTTGTACCATACTGTCCACAGATCGGACTAATAACCTCCATCCTGGACCCCTTGCTGGTATATATGTAGCCCATCCTGGCGTATTATGTCCCCTGATTTTTGGCCCATTCTGGTATATATGCCTCCCCCAACATGGACCCATCCTTATATATATGCCTCCCGTTGTGCCATTTTATTTATTTTTTTGTTTTTTTAACACAAAAAATAATAGATTCTCCTCACCGTCCCTCTGCTCCCCAGGTGCGCGGCGTGTTCTTTTGATACCAGCAACTAAATCCAGCGTGTAAGCGACACAGTACATGACATCCCTGCTATGTTCCCCCAGTCACAGGCACAAACCTTAGTTGCTGGACAAGCAGATTTTAATCCAAAATGAATATTCTGTTCCCCATGCCCATAATCCCACCCACCCCTCAGTGATAGTAAATGACAGAAGATTTTTACTATCACAGACCTTGGTGCCGAGAGCTGGGTGGGATTATAGGCATGGGGAGCAATGCATATTCATTGTCTTTAATGGCGAACACATGTGAACACCCCACTCCTGCCGTTTCCTACAGTGGTGACCCTACTCCTGCCTCCTGTGTCCCGCTCCACCGCTGCCGCCTCCCCCACAGCAAAACAGGTATATTTCAGACTATAAGACGCACTTCCACTTTCCTTCCAAATTTTTTAGGGAAAAACAAGTGCGGCTTATAGTCTGAAAAATACGGTACCTGCAATGTTTGAGCTGTGCAATATTTCATCCGCATCTGTTACATCCATGGATGTTTATAATTTCATGGTTTTAAGGTTGACAGAAGGTAAATGTCTATCGGTTCAACCTGTACTTTAACATTTTGGTTCAGCTAAAGGCAAAAAGCCCATAGGGCAGGTCCCAATTGCCCCATATATGGGGAAACATTTCTGACTTTACATATGGAAATCAGACCAGCTCCTTGGATCAGCATCCCATCACAGAATCTCATTCCCGCCTCACAATGTCCCATGCATGCTGCTCCCTCCTCACAATGTCCCATGCATGCTGTCCCCTCCTCACAGTGTCTCATGCATGCTGCCCCCTCCTCACAATGTCCCATGCATGCTGCTCCCTCCTCACAATGTCCCATGCATGCTGCCCCCTCCTCACAATGTCCCATGCATGCTGTCCCCTCCTCACAATGTCCCATGCATGCTGCCCCCTCCTCACAATGTCCCATGCACGCTGCCCCCTCCTCACAATGTCCCATGCATGCTGCCCCCCTCCTCACAATATCCCATGCATGCTGCTCCCTCCTCAGTGTCCCATGTATGCTGCCCCTCTCCATGAGCTCCTAATGCTGCCTTCCTCTTTTCCATAATGACACCTCCATGCTGCCCCACTCATCATGCTAAGACCACTACACTAGCGCTTATGCTGAGACAACCCCCATACACACACTACCTCACTCTTGATATTGACCTCCCATATTGTTCCTCTCCATACTGAGCCCACACATGCTGCCCCTTCTCCATAATGAGCTCCCAATGCTGCCATCCTCTCATTCTGAGTCTTTACACTCCCCCCACCCCACCCCCATCGATTTTGTCATTGCACTATCCCTCATCCCTTGTCCTTTGTCTCTAGCATTAGCCTCATCTCTCTTTTTCTCTCTCTCTCTCTCTCTCTCTCTTTCTCTCTCTCCAAGCCTCCCCCAGTATCAGCCTTTCTCTCTCTCTCCCCAAGCCTCCCCCAGTATTAGCCTCCCCCAGTATCAGCCTTTCTCTCTCCGCAAGCCTCCCCCAGTATCAGCGCCTCTCCCCAAGCCTCCCCCAGTATCAGCCTCTCTCTCTCTCTCTCTCTCTCTCCCCAAACCTCCCCAGTATCTCTCGCTCTCTCTCGCTCTCTCTCGCTCTCTCTCGCTCTCTCTCGCTCTCTCTCGCTCTCTCTCGCTCTCTCTCGCTCTCTCTCGCTCTCTCTCGCTCTCTCTCGCTCTCTCTCTCGCTCTCTCTCTCGCTCTCTCTCTCGCTCTCTCTCTCGCTCTCTCTCTCGCTCTCTCTCTCGCTCTCTCTCTCGCTCTCTCTCTCGCTCTCTCTCTCGCTCTCTCTCTCGCTCTCTCTCTCGCTCTCTCTCTCGCTCTCTCTCGCGCTCTCTCTCGCGCTCTCTCTCGCGCTCTCTCTCGCGCTCTCTCTCGCGCTCTCTCTCGCGCTCTCTCTCGCGCTCTCTCTCGCGCTCTCTCTCGCGCTCTCTCTCGCGCTCTCTCTCGCGCTCTCTCTCGCGCTCTCTCTCGCGCTCTCTCTCGCGCTCTCTCTCGCGCTCTCTCTCGCGCTCTCTCTCGCGCTCTCTCTCGCGCTCTCTCTCGCGCTCTCTCTCGCTCTCTCTCTCGCTCTCTCTCTCGCTCTCTCTCTCGCTCTCTCTCTCGCTCTCTCTCTCGCTCTCTCTCTCGCTCTCTCTCTCGCTCTCTCTCTCGCTCTCTCTCTCGCTCTCTCTCTCGCTCTCTCTCTCGCTCTCTCTCTCGCTCTCTCTCTCGCTCTCTCTCCCCCCCCCTCTCGCCCCCCCTCTCGCCCCCCCTCTCTCCCCCCCTCTCTCCCCCCCTCTCTCCCCCCCCCTGTCTCCCCCCCCCTGTCTCCCCCCCCTGTCTCCCCCCCCCTGTCTCCCCCCCCTGTCTCCCCCCCCTGTCTCCCCCCCCTGTCTCCCCCCCCTGTCTCCCCCCCCTGTCTCCCCCCCCCTGTCTCCCCCCCCCTGTCTCCCCCCCTCTCTCCCCCCCCTCTCTCCCCCCCTTTATCCCCCCCTTTATCCCCCCCCTCTCTTTCCCCTTCTCTCTCCCCCTCTCAGTATTGTGGAGCACGGTGTATTATGGGGTGCAGTATTGTGGAGCACGGTGTTTTATGGGGCGCAGTACTGTGGAGCACGGTGTATTATGGGGCGCAGTATTGTGGAGCACGGTGTATTATGGGGCGCAGTACTGTGGAGCACGGTGTATTATGGGGCACTTATGACACTTTAGACATATTAGGATCACTTTGCAGTCCCCAACAAAATGGCTCTGCACTGTGATCTTAAACTTCATCCTCCCTTAGCAACACTCAGATTGGGAGGGGGAGGTGACATCACAGACAAAAGAGCAGATTCCACCCACTTTTACTGCAGCTGTAATCCAGGCTAGTTGTACATTAGGTTTTCAGCAGCTGCTCCCCCTAGTGTTTAAAAGTGGAACATAAACTTTTTAAATTATTTTTTTCAAAACAAATGATATTTAAACACAACAATAAAACATTAATAATTTTATATTTTTTCAGTAAAAAAAATAAAACTCATGGCACCTTTGCTTTAATGATTTCCAGGCTCCTATAGAAATCACACATCTATTTATTGCCATCATTCATTCTCCTCTTTGACTTTGGTTAATATGATGTTCTTCCCGGTCTTTCCCTCCTTTCTGTATTGCTTACTTTGCACTCTATTGTGTTAATAGGTGAACACGGGACGTTGTCTCATGGATCTCTGCTGAACGGTAGATTTGAAGGATTTATTAAGACCCCGCAAGGCACCTTTTATGTGGAGCCAGCAGAAAGATATTTCAAAGGCAAAGCTGTTCCGTTCCATTCCGTTATGTATCATGAAGATGATATCAGTAAGTATTGTCAGCGATCATTGTAGAACATGTCCTTTATCGCATCTTGTGAATGTATATAGATATTTATATGTAAGGTTAACCCATGGAATAATGAGTCTTAGAAATCTACAATATTGAGTCTTATCATGCACAGTCCTGTACAGCGGTGCCTGGAGTCTGGGCTCATGTATAATACCACTCCACTTTTATTCTACCATAGGGTTTTCCTCCAAACCTCCATAGGATATGTTTGGGTATTGCTTTCCTTTCATGGATTAAATGTGTGCTACAAAACCTCTATATAACATTCTAGTTACAGTATGGAACCACAGCAGGCCATTGTCATACTGCTGTGTGCACAAGTCTTAACTATACAAATCTGGAGTATTGTATGCACCTTGCAGGTTCTACCTTTTATTACTCACATCTTTTAGGCGCTGCTCACATTAGCGGTATTTTGCCGCAGGGCCAGATCCAGTACAAACGCGTTTCAGCTCAATTCACCTCCAACGGAGTCACAGCGGGATGCGGCGGTCACATGCGATTGCGTGTCAGTCAGTTTGTTTACATCATGCATGTAAAGTGTCATTGAATTTTGTGGGACGTGTACGTGTTTCTAATGTACGAGCGGTATGTGGACATAATGTCACATGTCAATAACATAGATATATATAGAGAGATAGAGATAGAGATATCGATAGAATCATAAAGAGAGAGAGATATAGACAGATATATAATATGTGTGTGTGTATTTATATGTAATATATATATGTATGTATGTGTATATGTGTGTGTGTGTGTGTGTGTGTATCATTTATCATTTCTAATGTGAGTGTTATGTACTGTTATGTATCATTTCTAATGTGAGTGATGTGTGTGCAAGATGTATGTATGTGTTTTGTGTACTACATGTATATAATGTGAGTAAATTGCCACGTGTGTAATGTGCAAGTGGTGGGTATCTATGTCAGGTGTGTGATATGTATCTAATGTGTATACGATGTGAGTATACATATATGTAATGTGTGAATGACATGTTGCATGCATTTAATGTATGTGTAGTGTATGTGACATGTAGATCATAAGTGAGTGGTTTATGAGTGACATCAAATTCAGTGATGTGTACCAAGTGTGTGTGACGTGTTATTTAAATTGTGAGTAACTTGTAACAATGTGTGGAGTGTGAATGATAACCAGGTGAAGAGTTGCGTTGATTATATTCTACATGCTGCATACATTAGTTACTCTGTGGCATATGTTGGAGATTGTCCGGTGGCGTTTCCATCATGTTCAGTGCACGGAGCTCCTGATGACGCTTCGATCCGTCTCCTGTACAGATGCTCTGGCTGTCATTCTGGGGAGTTCTTGTTTTGTCTGCAGACTAATATTTTGCTTGTGTAGATCTGGTATGTAACCACTGTATGGTTGTCTGGCAGTAGTTGGTATATTGATACTTGTTACGTGGCACGGAAATGACTGGTATTTTGTTTTTTTTTTATTCAATGTCTACTTAGTTGTTTCCATGTCTTTTATTTTACTTCTTGTGTTCTGGGTGGGAAATTGAGTGGCAAAGAAAGATTTGGTAACGCATGCTCTTGATGCTGGGAATGTTTCTAGCATTCTGGGTGGGTGTAATGTTTTTTTGCTTTTCCACCCCAGGCCGGCACTGGTGCACACCAAAGAAAGCGATCACTCTGATGTACAGATATAGATGATTTCTAATAGTTTTACTATTCATTCAGTTGTTTGAAAATGTAACTGCAAGTTTTCCTTTCTTTTTTCCCCCCCGATTTATTGTATTTTACAAATTCCGTTAGATAATGTAAGCCTGAGGCAGCCTCATGGTTTTTGAAGTGTAGTTAGTCATCAAATTTAAACCCTATCTGCAAACATGAAAGGTAACGTGTTTTCTCACTAAAAGTCCTATCTGCCTCAGCAAGAACTGGTTCTCGTGTTTCTGATGAAGACGAGGAAGCCGTGCTTCACCAGTCAGTACATGTTGTTTCTGCCCATCAACTCTAGATTACTTTCTTTTCACTGACTAGTTGTCCTTTTCTTTTTTTTTTTTCTTTAAAGATTAGGATTGTCTCTTGAATACGATTTTGTTTTAATAAACAGTGGAAATAAAGCTCTTTTTACCTGAAATGCCCTTCTGTGATAAATGAGCAGGGTATATATACATTGATGACTTCCGGTGACCGCTTTCTGAGCACCGTCAGATTGAACTGCTCTATTACGCAAATTCCATTTTAGTTTTGCATTTTTATGTTGGTGACATTTCTGGTTTTCTGTAAGCGATGATCCTTATTTCTGAACCTCGCTGCTACATGTCTCTCTAGAGACGACAATAAGGATTTCTTCTACATTGTAACTATCAGAAGTGATTAGATATGCATTTACAGGAAAAAGAAAAGTGCACCAAAGATGCTCTTAAATATAACCGCTGACTGCATCCACATGTCCACGTGACTGTTGATAACAAACATAATCACTTGTACTTGCCTGCTAAATCCCACATTTTCGTTTGGATTTTGATGGGCCAATCATGTGCACGTGCCCACTGCAGCCATTAATTGCACAACAATTTGCTTATACTGGCATGAATGGTGAAGAAAAATTGGCAGGGTAGTAGAAGACTGCAGTGGATGTTCAAATCCCTTATAAGGCTATGTGCGCACTGGAAAATGGAATTTTCTCAAGAAAATTCCGCAGGTATTCAGATTACCGCACCCGCGGTAAAAAACCGCATGCAGTTTGCTGTGGTTTTACCGCGGTATTGTTCGTGGTATTGCCGCGGTTTTGCCGCGTGCGGGTTGGGATGTGCTTTATTGCATTCAATGCAATAAACATTGAAAAAAAAAAAAAAGTCATTTCACTCTGAGATAAAGAGACTGAAGAATAGATAGAGGGATAGATAGATGACAGATCGCTGCATTTCCCACGGTCGGCAGTGAGTTCACATTACCGGCCGTGGGAAATGACCGGTAATTACCTCTGCTGTCTGCTGCATTCATTCAGCGCTGTGTCTGTGACAGTCGCGGCTGGATGTAAGCAGCGCAGGACCTGTGGATTATGCCGGAGCTTTGTTTCGGGAGGGGTTAACAAAAGGGTTAACGAGGCTTGTTTGTTTTATTTAAAATAAAGTATTTTTCTGTGTGTGTCACTGCCATGATCAAGCCTGGAGTTAATGGCGGCAATCCGCCACCATTAACCCCTTGTATTACCCTGACCGTCACTGCTACACGGCGGCAGGAAGAGCCGGAGACACGCCGGTGCTGCCGCATAATTAATGCGACAGTACCGGAGCAGCTGCGGCTGATATTCTCCGCTGCGGGAGGGGGAGTGAGGCGGGGGACATTAACCATGCCCCTCGCCCTCCCCAGCCTGAGAATACAGGGCTGCCGCTGTGTGCTTACCTCGGCTGGACGGTAAATATACAGCGGAGCCCACGTTCTTTGTTTTCTATATTTCCGTTTGATTTCTATGTGTGTTCTATGTGTCTGTGTCTATGTCTGTGATGTCTATCTGTGTCTGTGATGTGTGTGTGTGTTTACTCTCTGCTTTGCTTCCTCTTCCTGTAATGACATCACTTCCCTGCAAAACCGCAGACAAGCGATGTACATTACCGGAGGTAAACCGCGAAATACCGCAGTGAACCGCACAGAATTTGCTGCCTGCGTTATTCCCTGCGGGATTTCACGATTAACATTGGAGTCAATGTAGTGAAATCCCGCAGCAACGTGCGGAAAAGAATTGACATGCAATTGTTTTTGCTGCGGGAATCCCGCAGCAAAACATGCAGCTGTCAAATTCCGCCCAGTGCGCACAGGATTTTTTTTGCCCATAGGTTTTGCTGGTGATTCACTGCAGAGATGTTATGAGCATTTTCTGCAGCGAAACATGCAGCAAAACCGCAAAAAATCCGCGGCAAAATCCTGTAAGTGCGCACAGGGCCTAATACTACAAGAGAATCCGCTTACTAGGACCGGAAACCGGTAGGTGTGAAACGGCCGTGCTAACGCTTTGCCTCAGTGGTTTTCTGTCCTAGAGAGAACTGTGGATCCGGAGGTTACCTGAGGGCAGGCACTGTTGGTTTTCCTGCTGATATCTTACACAATGGCTGCTGTCCCTAATGAGGGTAGAGAGTTGTTTCTTAATAGACTCTAATTTGTGCTCCAAACCTTACCTCCCAATGGCAGTCCTGGCTTTCTCCAAGGGAAACCTGCAGGACTGTGCTCTTTGGCATGCGGATAGTGTCACAGGAAGTAGTGTGCCGTGACCGGAAGTGGGGCATCTGACTGTGAGGGTATAGGCTGCAGAAACTGGTAGAAAGTCCCTGGAAGTGTGGCTTATGTGCAGAGCGGGGCGATTCTCACGAGATTATCGCCATTAGGAAGCGTTCACTCTTCTGCTAATCGGAAGAGATGGGACGGAGATACATTCCAGGCCAAAATTCTGATTGCCTACACACTATAAACAAGGCGGCCCAAGAGCTTTAGGTGTGTCCTAGTCATTTCCCCCTGTCACGGTGTTCTGGTGACTGATAGTGTGCATGATTAGCTATAGGGCAAGAAAATCTCTTTCCCACTTGCTAATTCTGGTTTTGTTTTCTGTTAAATTGCAGGATAGACCTAGGAGATCTAACGCAAAAAAAAAAAACTAAGCTCATCAGCTCATTATGTTGTATGGTGTCCGGGCAACTGTGACCCCCCCCACCCCTCCCCCGTGCGCTGTCTCTGTGATGAATGCAGAATCCCGTGCCCCTGGCTTCTGTATAGTCTGGGGCAGAGAGCAGGGATGTCACCTGACACCAGCGAACAACAGCACTGAGCTCTGCATCGCTCGGCTGTAAGGACGCTGCAATCACAGCATGGAGGAGAAGAGACACCATGGGTGGGGGGGGTCAGAGAGGAGAGTGCACGGGTGACAGCGGGGGGGGGGTGGCAGAGAAGAGAGTTAAATGGTGACATAGAGTGGGGGGGGAGAGACTAGACTTCATGGGTGAGACAGGGGAGTGCTGGGGGGGCAGGGGGAGAGAAGAGAGTCTATGAGGGGAAATTTTATATAATATATAACTCTAGGTGTGTGTGTGTCTGTGTGTCTATATCCTATAGACTCTGTGAGGACATAGGGGTATATTCTGAGCTATAAGCCATATCCCTATAGCCGCCATCTTGTTAAGCTTCAATCAGTGTGCTAATGAACCTGAGGAAGGTGTCTGTTTAGCAGTGGTGTGACAAAGGGAAAAGTTCTATGATATGGAAATTAGCTGAGCTGTTAAGCTGGGTTTACACACTGCAACATCTCAAACGACATCGCTGTAACGTCACCGGTTTTGTGACGCAATAGCGATGTTGTTTGCGATGTTGCAGTGTGTGAAACCTATCAGCGACCCGGCCCCTGCTGTGAAGTTGTAATCGTTACAAATCGTTCAGGACCATTCCTAGGTCCTTTGTTTCCCGCTGTGCAGCATGCATCGCTAGAAAGTTTGTGTGTGAAAGACTTTGCAGCGACTTTGTTAGCAACTTCCCTTTCAAAAGGCTGCTTATCAACGTCCCCAACAACCAGCTAGGTCGCTCTGCAGGTCCGGATCGCTGTTGAGTTGTTGGCCAGGTTTGCCTGTTTGACAGCTCACCAGCGACTTAGCAGAGACTTAGGGAGGTCGCTGTTACGTCACAAAACCGGTGACGTTACAGCGATGTCCTTTGCGATGTTGCAGTGTGTAAACCCAGCTTTAGCCCTTGGAAACCAACAAAAGAGAAGGAAGACCCCCCTCGGTGACACTGTGAAAGCAGCCTAACTAATTACAGACATCCTGACCTCCCCAGACAGACAGGCTCCAGTAATAAATGTGTAATATCTCGTGAGCCGTGCTTCCTATAAATATGTCAAGCAGAAATATGGCATCGGGGCAGGCTAACGACTCCAGCACATATTTTATATAGATGTGGGACCTCCGTAGGTAGCCCAAACTTGATATTGGGCAGTGGGGCACTAGCAGACTAGCCATGTGTCCTATCATTGTGAAGGTAATTTCGTAACTGTAAAAATGAGAGCATTGGTATCCGCCTACGTCGTTCCCAGGCAAAGTTATGGCCAATAATCCCTTGGGGATATTATTTTAGACTCAAGGCAGGGGGTGGGGAAGTACTACCCTGTGATGTCACCAAAAGGAGATGGTGCCCGAATTGAAGCCAGTTGATAACCTCAGTGCAGCCATTTTTAAGCTGTTCTTTGCCGGGGGTCACGTGTAGGATACACCTGTGAGAAAGTTCCTGGAACCCTGGTCGAACAGCGCCCCCTGTGGCCAGACGCACAAGGTAACTGCTTGAACTGTATGCCTGTTTGTAATCCATAACTTACTTGTAGATGTACTCTGACCTATATATGTATATATATTCTGTAGATTCTGTATTGTATATATTGTAGTTTCCAGTGTGGCTTAGGCCGATTAAAATATACTGTATAATTAATCTTGGGCTGTTCTGTTATCTCGATCCTGAACTCCACGTCTGTGTGCTCGGCGCAATAGTTACCGTAATCGGTTGTTGGCAGGAAGTTTATGCCAAGGATTATTGTAGGGTGACCAGTGAGATTAAAGGAGGTTTAGATATATTTCGTCCGCTGAGGTCGGGGGAATATATACCTTACTCTCACCAGGACCCCTTCAATCACAGGCATAGTAGAATAGTGGCCTCTTGGCTTATTGTCGGGCAATTCCATAATTGGCCTGACTATAAGAGGGGCGCTAGAGAGCGCGTCATGTGCTCTGTCTGTCTGTCGGCATGGTGGTGGAAAGGGGGGCTGTAGCTTCCGCTTCCTACCCCCGTGTTCGTGACAAACTCACATTAGGGGCTATATATAAATTTCATTACATAGTATTCATTCATCTATCAGGTGCTGGGGCAGACTACTGACAGGGAATGTGTGTGTAGAGGGTGGGGCTGGACAGTGAGGCCGGGCGGTGCCAGCTCTGACTGTGAAGTGTTCGGCAGTCAAACATGTCATGTTTGGTTGAACTGAATGTAAACAAAGAGCTGTAGAGAATAAAGTGAAAAATCAAGAGGAACAAAAGTTAGAAAACAAAAAAAAATAATGTAGGGGTGTTTTATATGACAACACAGCACAGATTAGCTTAAAAACATTTTTGGAGTTTGTCGGACAACTCCTTTAAGATCTGTCCAGGATGTTACCGTATGTTCTGGAAAACAACAACAAAAGGGTTTATTCCCATGAGTTGTAAACATAAATACCCCTTTGCGTCTCATTCATTTTGTTGTGATAAGGCACTGAAAATTGAAGTTTTTTTATTTCTAAAACTTTTAGATAATCTTTTCTCCCTTTTTAGAGCGATTATACTGGACATGAGACTCATCAAATGCTTCCTTCCTCAAGATAAAATTCAGAAAGTTTCACTAATGATAAAAATAGAATTTCTTTATGTATTTGTCAGACTTTTATTCTTGGGGACATTTAAGGGAACAATCACTAGGATTTTCATATATAACCTAAAGCCAGTGCTATATGACACTATCAGGCTTATTCTATACATACCTGTAGTGGTCAGCTCTGATATATAGGTTTTGAAATCCAAGAAAGTAAAGTTTATAAAATCATCAGCTTCTTGAGTGACAGCAGCTGAGGATCAGATAATATCTGGTGGGGTATGCATAGTTATCCCCTCCCCCTGTTAGACTTGGCATGTATTATAGAATCGATTCACTTTTTCGCTTGCAGGACATGAGGTCATACCCATGTGACCAGAAGGGGCGGGGCCTCAGCCAACAGAAAAATGTTGCTTCCTGGTATCAGCTTTGTTGGCTGAGGCCCCCCCTTCTGGTCACATGGGTATGACTTCACACAGGTTCTGCAAGTGAAAAAGTGAATTGATTGTATAATACTTATGCTAATTCTAACTCAAAAATGCAGTAAATCCTTACACTAACTAGCTAGTCTAACCATGCTACCCACAATGCTTGCTTGTCAGGTAGCGGTTTTCAAAGGGGTTGTCTAGTGATTGGTAAGCACTAAAATGCTCTTGCAGGATCATTGTCCCTTCTTAAAGTATAGAATTAGCCACTGGTAAGGCACCACATCAATTATTATGATAGTCAGCCGGGGTACAAGAAATAAAATAAAACTTAACTTTTAATATATTCCTTAAAAGAAGCCGGAGATCCCAACCTCAAGTAAAATGTTATCCTAAAATAGCCAGAAAAACACACAGTTCCCCTCAGCATGTAGGGGGGGTGGTTCAAACGGCCAGAAGGTCACCTATATGATAACAGTCTGATAGACTGACCACTGTAAATCTGCAAAGACAGGGCAGCTATCAACAGGAAATGGACCACCTCAGTACCACTGTTTTATATATATATATATATATATATATATATATATATATATATATATATATATATATATATATATATATATATATATATGCAAGTATTTAAGGTAAAAATGTACATTTATAGCTTTTTCTGGAGTGTTTAACTTGAGGACAATCACGTTTGATGCTCCAGCAATAGTCAGCCATCATATGTACATCCCATCTACCCTGGTAACGGTCTTCCGTAACCTTCAAATCTTGGTGAAATCGTTCACCTTGCTCATCGCTAACAGCACCAAGATTTTCCGGAAAGATGGCAATGCAGAAAATGTAGTTTAATGCTCATGTTGCAACCAAGCGCTTCGTAGCTCTCCAATAGTTTCTGAACAATTTCTTTGTAATTACTTGCACGTGTATTTCCAAGAAAGTTGAGAAGGTGGAACGGTCTCACCCAGAACGATCCATCCACCCTTTCTCTAGAGCAGGGGTCAGGAACCTTTTTGGCTAAGAGAGCCGTAAACGCCACATATTTTGAAATATAATTCCGCGAGAGCCGTACAATATGTTTAAAGGGCCATTGACAGATCAATCGCTCCAATGTTCACTTAGTACAGCAAGGAATGCTTCTCCCTGCTGTATAAAGCCACAACTGGACTGAAACAATGGTAATTAGCAGTAAAAAAATCAAATAAATAACTTACATTGTGAACTTGCGATGCATGACATCAGTCCAGCAGTCTGGCTTCTTCTTTTTCCTACGCATGACTGGAAGCTGGCATTCTTCCCACCTGATGTTGAGAGAATGCCAGCTTTGAGGCATTCGCAGAAGAAAGAAGCTGGAATATTGGACATGTCACACAACGCATTGTCAGTTATGTCAATTATCTATTTTATTATTTTACAGCGAATTATTGTTTAGGTCCAGCGGTGGCTTAGTGCAGCAGAGAGGAACACTCCTTTGTGTACTAAGTGACCGCTGGAGCAATTGTATCTGTCAGTGGCCCTTTTAAAAGTGTTGGTCTTACAGAAAATGAACAAAAGAGAGGCTCAGACCCAGGAGATACACACACAAGCCATACACAGCACTCAACATGCCGTATACACAGTACATAAGGAGAAGAAAAAAGCTCTGCAGGTAAACATATGCACACCAGGAATTAGATATACCAATAAACCTCACAATATGAAACTTTATTAAGTGCCAAACACAACAAACACAGCACACATACACGCCGTATACACAGCACACGCACGCGCCGTATACACAGCACACGCACGCGCCGTATACACAGCACACGCACGCGCCGTATACACAGCACACGCACGCGCCGTATACACAGCACACGCACGCGCCGTATACACAGCACACGCACGCGCCGTATACACAGCACACGCACGCGCCGTATACACAGCACACGCACGCGCCGTATACACAGCACACGCACGCGCCGTATACACAGCACACGCACGCGCCGTATACACAGCACACGCACGCGCCGTATACACAGCACACGCACGCGCCGTATACACAGCACACGCACGCGCCGTATACACGCACGCGCCGTATACACGCACGCGCCGTTTACACGCACGCGCCGTTTACACGCACGCGCCGTTTACACGCACGCGCCGTATACACGCACGCGCCGTATACACGCACGCGCCGTATACACGCACACGCGCCGTATACACGCACACGCGCCGTATACACGCACACGCGCCGTATACACAGCACACGCACCGTATGCACGCACGCGCCGTATGCACAGCACACGCACGCGCCGTATGCACAGCACACGCACGCGCCGTATCCACAGCACACGCACGCGCAGTATGCACAGCACGCGCAGTATGCACAGCACACGCACGCGCAGTATGCACAGCACACGCACGCGCAGTATGCACAGCACACGCACGCGCAGTATGCACAGCACGCGCAGTATGCACAGCACACGCACGCGCAGTATGCACAGCACACGCACGCGCAGTATGCACAGCACGCGCAGTATGCACAGCACACGCACGCGCAGTATGCACAGCACACGCACGCGCAGTATGCACAGCACACGCACGCGCAGTATGCACAGCACACGCACGCGCAGTATGCACAGCACACGCACGCGCAGTATGCACAGCACACGCACGCGCAGTATGCACAGCACACGCACGCGCAGTATGCACAGCACACGCACGCGCAGTATGCACAGCACACGCACGCGCAGTATGCACAGCACACGCACGCGCAGTATGCACAGCACACGCACGCGCAGTATGCACAGCACACGCACGCGCAGTATGCACAGCACACGCACGCGCAGTATGCACAGCACACGCACGCGCAGTATGCACAGCACACGCACGCGCACTATGCACAGCACGCGCAGTATGCACAGCACAGCACGCGCAGTATGCACAGCACAGCACGCGCAGTATGCACAGCACACGCACGCGCAGTATGCACACGCACGCGCAGTATGCACAGCACACGCAGTATGCACAGCACACGCACGCGCAGTATGCACAGCACACGCACGCGCAGTATGCACAGCACACGCACGCGCAGTATGCACAGCACACGCACGCGCAGTATGCACAGCACACGCACGCGCAGTATGCACAGCACACGCACGCGCAGTATGCACAGCACACGCACGCGCAGTATGCACACGCACGCGCAGTATGCACAGCACGCGCAGTATGCACAGCACACGCAGTATGCACAGCACACGCACGCGCAGTATGCACAGCACACGCACGCGCAGTATGCACAGCACACGCACGCGCAGTATGCACAGCACACGCACGCGCAGTATGCACAGCACACGCACGCGCAGTATGCACAGCACACGCACGCGCAGTATGCACAGCACACGCACGCGCAGTATGCACAGCACACGCACGCGCAGTATGCACAGCACACGCACGCGCAGTATGCACAGCACACGCACGCGCAGTATGCACAGCACACGCACGCGCAGTATGCACAGCACACGCACGCGCAGTATGCACAGCACACGCACGCGCAGTATGCACAAGCACGCGCAGTATGCACACGCACGCGCAGTATGCACACGCACGCGCAGTATGCACACGCACGCGCAGTATGCACTGCACACGCACGCGCAGTATGCACAGCACACGCACGCGCAGTATGCACAGCACACGCACGCGCAGTATGCACAGCACACGCACGCGCAGTATGCACAGCACACGCACGCGCAGTATGCACAGCACACGCACGCGCAGTATGCACAGCACACGCACGCGCAGTATGCACAGCACACGCACGCGCAGTATGCACAGCACACGCACGCGCAGTATGCACAGCACACGCACGCGCAGTATGCACAGCACACGCACGCGCAGTATGCACAGCACACGCACGCGCAGTATGCACAGCACACGCACGCGCAGTATGCACAGCACACGCACGCGCAGTATGCACAGCACACGCACGCGCAGTATGCACAGCACACGCACGCGCAGTATGCACAGCACACGCACGCGCAGTATGCACAGCACACGCACGCGCAGTATGCACAGCACACGCACGCGCAGTATGCACAGCACACGCACGCGCAGTATGCACAGCACACGCACGCGCAGTATGCACAGCACACGCACGCGCAGTATGCACAGCACACGCACGCGCAGTATGCACAGCACACGCACGCGCAGTATGCACAGCACACGCACGCGCAGTATGCACAGCACACGCACGCGCAGTATGCACAGCACACGCACGCGCAGTATGCACAGCACACGCACGCGCAGTATGCACAGCACACGCACGCGCAGTATGCACAGCACGCGCAGTATGCACAGCACACGCACGCGCAGTATGCACAGCACGCGCAGTATGCACAGCACGCGCAGTATGCACAGCACGCGCAGTATGCACAGCACGCGCAGTATGCACAGCACGCGCAGTATGCACAGCACGCGCAGTATGCACAGCACGCGCAGTATGCACAGCACGCGCAGTATGCACAGCACGCGCAGTATGCACAGCACGCGCAGTATGCACAGCACGCGCAGTATGCACAGCACGCGCAGTATGCACAGCACGCGCAGTATGCACAGCACGCGCAGTATGCACAGCACGCGCAGTATGCACAGCACGCGCAGTATGCACAGCACGCGCAGTATGCACAGCACGCGCAGTATGCACAGCACGCGCAGTATGCACAGCACGCGCAGTATGCACAGCACGCGCAGTATGCACAGCACGCGCAGTATGCACAGCACGCGCAGTATGCACAGCACGCGCAGTATGCACAGCACGCGCAGTATGCACAGCACGCGCAGTATGCACAGCACGCGCAGTATGCACAGCACGCGCAGTATGCACAGCACGCGCAGTATGCACAGCACGCGCAGTATGCACAGCACGCGCAGTATGCACAGCACGCGCAGTATGCACAGCACGCGCAGTATGCACAGCACGCGCAGTATGCACAGCACGCGCAGTATGCACAGCACGCGCAGTATGCACAGCACGCGCAGTATGCACAGCACGCGCAGTATGCACAGCACGCGCAGTATGCACAGCACGCGCAGTATGCACAGCACGCGCAGTATGCACAGCACGCGCAGTATGCACAGCACGCGCAGTATGCACAGCACGCGCAGTATGCACAGCACGCGCAGTATGCACAGCACGCGCAGTATGCACAGCACGCGCAGTATGCACAGCACGCGCAGTATGCACAGCACGCGCAGTATGCACAGCACGCGCAGTATGCACAGCACGCGCAGTATGCACAGCACGCGCAGTATGCACAGCACGCGCAGTATGCACAGCACGCGCAGTATGCACAGCACGCGCAGTATGCAACGCACGCGCAGTATGCAACGCACGCGCAGTATGCAACGCACGCGCAGTATGCAACGCACGCGCAGTATGCAACGCACGCGCAGTATGCAACGCACGCGCAGTATGCAACGCACGCGCAGTATGCAACGCACGCGCAGTATGCAACGCACGCGCAGTATGCAACGCACGCGCAGTATGCAACGCACGCGCAGTATGCACAGCACGCGCAGTATGCAACGCACGCGCAGTATGCAACGCACGCGCAGTATGCACAGCACACGCACGCGCAGTATGCACAGCACACGCACGCGCAGTATGCACAGCACACGCACGCGCAGTATGCACAGCACACGCACGCGCAGTATGCACAGCACACGCACGCGCAGTATGCACAGCACACGCACGCGCAGTATGCACAGCACACGCACGCGCAGTATGCACAGCACACGCACGCGCAGTATGCACAGCACACGCACGCGCAGTATGCACAGCACACGCACGCGCAGTATGCACAGCACACGCACGCGCAGTATGCACAGCACACGCACGCGCAGTATGCACAGCACACGCACGCGCAGTATGCACAGCACACGCACGCGCAGTATGCACAGCACACGCACGCGCAGTATGCACAGCACACGCACGCGCAGTATGCACAGCACACGCACGCGCAGTATGCACAGCACACGCACGCGCAGTATGCACAGCACACGCACGCGCAGTATGCACAGCACACGCACGCGCAGTATGCACAGCACACGCAGATATAAGTACCTGCTGCTTAGTTGCCCTGTAAGATCAGGTGCAGCACAAGTGATGGATGCAGCAGTTCAAGGGCTGGCTTTATTCTCCTCTTTTCTCTCCAAGAAAAGACCTTATAGACCTGAGCAGCAGAGCACAGAACTGGAGGGTGAGAGGCAGAACGCACGGCACTATACAGGCCCCTGCCCCATCACTCTGCTTCTATCTGCAATTTCACAGGGGAGCATGTAGGAGCCGGAGGGAGGAAGTCCCACCCCCAGTTCTGTCTGCCGGCAATAGACAAGATCAGCGGCTGCCCGAGCACTCGCCCCTCCCGCCTGTCAGTCCGGGCCTGATCAGCGTGCACCGCGGCCTGATGGAGCGCGGTGCATGCATCCTTCCCATAGACAGGTAGGAGCCCTGTCTGCGAGCCAGATACGGCCATCAAAAGAGCCATATCTGGCTCGCGAGCCATAGGTTCCCGACCCCTGCTCTAGAGGATCCTCATAGCACTCAGGGCGTCCCAATGGTCCTTGCATGGACTGAGCATATGGTCCCCTTAATAGGAGATGAGGTCCTGGTGTCCCCGTTCTCCCAACGCGTTTCCTACATTAAGTATTTGTCAGGGGAGTTAAACACGCACCAGTCCTAAAGTCACACGGATTGGGCAGGACATGCAGGCGGCAGCAGCAGGACTTTCAAAACAGTGTGTTTTTCTGGCTATTTTAGGATAACATTTTACTTGAGGTTGGGATCTCCAGCTTCTTTTAAGGAATATATTAAAAGTTAAGTTTTATTTTATTTCTTGTACCCCGGCTCCCTTCTTAAAGTACCATCAAAGTTTTATAGCTCTCAAGAGATTGTTCTTCCTTCTTTTTGCAATAACCCTAGTTCTGATAAGTTGTCTGGACATTAGTTATGTTGTGGAATATTTGGCTGCCCACTCGGAGTTCAGAGTAGATAGCTCTACATATAAAGGTATATCAGATAGCTGTCCCTATCCAGATGGATTGGATCTGTTATAACCTTGTCTTAAAAGTATAGTTCTACTCCAGTACCAGGAGGTCTTGGGTCCCATTCTAAGGCTGCTTTCACAGATCTATTTTTTGCCGTCCGGCAAAAAAAAACGATGCAACGGATCCGATGAAAAAACGGAACCGTTGCATCAGTTTTTTCCATGTGTTCCTTCCGTTTTTTGATGGATTCGTTGTGCTGCTGAGCATGCGCAGTTAAAAAAAAAACGGATACGTCGTTGGATTCTGTCATATGTCGGATGATGACGGATCCGGCGCCCATAGGCTTTCATTGTAACTCTCGCCGCATGGCGCTGGATCCGTCACCATACGGTTTTTCGCCGGAGACAAAACCGCTGCAACCAGTGTCAATCCGGCCGCCGGATCAGCTATTTACGCCGGATTCGGCAAAAGCCGGATGCAACACAAGGCCATGTGGCACAATCCGGCACTAATACAAGTCTATGGGTGAAAGAACGGATCCGGCGGCAACACATGCCGGATCCGTTCTTTCCGTTTTTTTACAGGTTTGTGCCGTACGGCAAAAACCGGATGTGTGAAAGCAGCCTAATAGAGCTATGTCCACCTCTTGGGCTGAGAAAGTTATTGTCCCTATTGAATCCATTTGGAAGGCTTCAATTTGTTCACCCGTTCAACCCTTTTCAGTGGCTGAAGGATTTCCTTTGGACGTAAAGTCTTGCAGGTGGTGATCCCACTTTAAAGAAGATTGCTCTTAAGATTCCTCTGAAATATTTTGTGGCCCTGCTATGGGCGATGGGAAAAATAAACTAACTGGTGATTTGGATTTTGGAGGCTGACAGCTCACTTCTTAGTTCCCTCACTTTTTCTCCCTCTTTGGGTTTGGGTATTTGACCATATCTTTGGTGAAGGTTTAGTATGTTCTAGCCATCCTCTAATCTCTGGAATCCACTGAAGGAAAGTGGGAGGCTCCGTGTTTTTATACTAGTGGACCGGCTTGTGTTCGGTCACCGTCTCCAGAAAATCAAATGACTATTTAGTGTAATAATAATTTTCCAGCAGTCCCCATAACCCGTGAATGGCACTGAGCTGCGTATGATCGACCTCTGCTCCATTTAGACATGTTTTTGCAAAGTCCCGTTTCTGTCTACATGGTTAAACCCCCAGAAATTCTCAAGTTATCCTCTATCCTATGATTAGAGGTGATGATCACTTTTAATCTTGATAAAAACTCCTCTATTTACTCAGAGACTGATTGGTATTACAGACTCCGGGAATACATCAGACACACTGCTCTGCATTAGTGGCTATGAATCTGGAGAAAAAAAAAAGAAAAATCACTCGTTGCACAGTGAAAACCTTCCGTTCTCCTCTCTGTTGTATTGGTCTCCTGTGTGGTAGTTAAGAGCCTCTGGTACATAAGCAACTCTTATTGCTTCACAAGGTAATATCGCATTATGGGGGCTTAAAGGGCCTTTGTTTGATATGCAAAGATAAACCGAAGGTAATTGTTGTCGGTGGCATGCTGCATTTCAGATCAGATTAATGGCACTTGTCTTGTTCTCCAGCAATGCTTTGTATGATTCAGTTTGTGGTAGGAAAATTCCTCCTTAGGAGGTAAATTGCTCTCAATCCATACTTATTCTCCTGGTTACTGTCTACAAAGAATGAATACTGAATTTTTGATGTCAGCTTTATCGGCTTACTGCTGCTTTTGGTTTTTCATTAATAAAAGTATCCAGGGTGAATTTTTTTTATGGGCCTAAAGTTTATTATAAAGATTCAAGGAGTTTTCTCACAAAATACATTATCTCCCATCTCTGGAGGAATCCCAGCAATCATTCGTTTCTCACCTGTCACTGATGAGGGCAGCAGACCACAGCAAGAAGGAACAGGAGAGGTTCAGCATGTCTGCTGCCGCTCCATTCATATGGGCTCGGAGAGGTTCAGCATGTCTGCTGTCGCTCCATTCATATGGGCTCGGAGAGGTTCAGCATGTCTGCGCTACCCTCGCCCCACTCATATAGGATGAAGACTCCATTGTATTTGTGTTAAACCCTCCTTTAATGGGTTATCTAGTTTTAAAAAATCATTTTCAAGTAATCTAATTTTGGTTTTAAAGTTGGGGAATATGGTGTTAACTTTTATTAATTGCATTTCAGAAAGTAGTTATCTGTTACGAAAAGTTTCTTTTGGTTCTGGAGGGACCAGCATGACTGAGCATCACATGGCTAGCCCAACTAATTGCTATAGGAACTCTGTAATGGCGATTTGCTCATTGGCAATGGTGCCAGGAATTTCAGCGCCTGCTGTCAGGTTTACATACAGACCATAACTGATCACAGGGGATCTTGACCTAGAGGCATCCCTATGGTTGGCTTATCTTTGTCAGGTGACCCTTGTAAGGACATATTCACATGCAGTTTTTTTGTAATTTGCTTTTGCATGCGATCATTCTGTTGTACTGAATGATTTACAGAATAAAACTAGTCAAAAGCTGCTCTTAAATTTGCGTACCGACAGACTTCATGCTCCGTAAACTAAGACTACATGAGCACACTGCAGTTTTTTCTGTATACAAACTGCAACCAAAACTGCACCTTGTCAGAGAGCCTGTAGGTGCGTTTTTGGTGCTGCGTTTTTTTAAAGGAGAAACAAAATATGAAAGGATAATTTCTAGATAGCTAGAATAGATGGATAGAAAGAACATATAGAATAGATAATAAGAAGAACAGAATATATAGAAAGAAATAGCAGAATAGCTTGAAAAGGGATAGCGAGCTTGGCCAGCCGTTTTTGTTAATTTTTTTTTTTTGCTCCCCAAAAATAAAATGTGGGGTCCCCCCCATTTTTCATATCCAGCGCAGGAACAGCATCTGCTGCAGGCTGCAACCCTCAGCTGTCTGCTGTACCTTGGCTGGTTATAAAAAATAGAGGAGATCCCACACTTTTCTTTAATTTAATAAAAAAAAAAAAAAAAGAAACGTTCAGTTTCCCCCCATTTTTCTTATACCAGCCAAGGTATAGCAGACAACTGGAGGCTGATATTATTACGGTAGGAAGGGCCATCGTTATTTGGCCCTCTCCAGCCTAACTATAGCATCTCACAGCCGCCCCAGAAGTGACACATCCATAAGATTCGCCAATTCTGGCACAGGGCCCAGCTCTTCGCGATTGCCCTGATGCGGTGCCAATCAGCGTAATAAGGAGTTAATGGCAGCCCATAGCTGCCACTAAGCCCTGGGTTAGTGATGTCAGGCATCTGAGACACTAATCTGTAAGTGAAAATAAATAACCACAAACAGCCAAAAAAATCATTTATTTGAAATAAAATAAAAAAGCGCCCTTTTTCACCACTTTCTTAACCCCCAAACACCCCTCCAGGTCAAAAGTAATTCACCCGAGGTCCCACGGCGATTTAGCTCTACTACATCCCTGTTCTGTCACAGCGAGCGTCACAGAACATGACTGCCAGCTGTGAGTGCAGACAGAGCTGCAGCGAACAGAATGAACTAAGGTGAACCCCTGATGTCACATCTATGGGTCCCGCAGTACGGCGTGTGTCACAGCAGTGATGTCACGGGTTCACCGCTATGAGGTTCAGGCCGCTACTGAAGTGAGCCGCGCGATCGGTGGTGCCATCTCTCACGTGAGTCCTCCAGCTGCAGCTCACTTCAGTCACGGCCTGATTTGCGCTCACAGGTGGAGGACTCCAGCTGGGACTGCAAATCACCTGAGTGACGGCATCGCTGATCTCGCGGCTCACTTCAGTCACTTGGGTGATTTGGTATCACATGTGGAGGACTCCGCTAACCTGAGTGACATCACCGCTGATAGTGCGACTCAATTCAGTTGCTGCGTGGAGCTCACAGCAAGCAGTCTTATTCTATGGCGCTCGCTGTGAGCGTCAGATGTAGCAGTGCTGGAAGCGTCGTGGGACCCCGTGTGGATTACGTCGGACTTGGAGGGTTGTTTGGGGGCGTTAATAAAGTAGTTAGAGAGGGTGCTTTTTTGTCTTTTATTTCAAATAAAGAGTTTTTGGGGTGTTTGTGTTTACTTTCACTTACAGATTAGTAATGGGGGGTGTCTCATAGACACCTGCCGTGACTAATCTAGGACTTAGTGGCAGCTATGGGCTGCCATTAACTCTTTATTACCCCAATTGCCACCGCACCAGGGTAATCGGGAAGAGCCAGTAAAGTCCCAGGGCTTTCGCATCTAATGGATGCGGCAATTCTGGGCGGCGGCTGCCTGATATTTTTAGGCTGGGGGCTCCTAATAACGTGGGTATCCTCAGCCTGAAATAACAGCCCTCAGCTGTAAGGCTTTACCTAGGCTGGATATCAAAATTGAGGGACCTCACTTTTTTTTTTTGTTTTAGTGATTTTTTTTGTACTGCATGATAGACACGCCCACCCGCAGTTGTGATTGGTTGCAGTCAGTCGCGCCCCCATGCTGATTGACAGCTGTGTGATTGCAACCAATCATAGATTGGGGAGAGTGAATATGTATGCGCCTAATCAGCGGGTGCAGTGAATATGTAATGAGGCTAATGAGCAGGTCAGATTTGCCTTGGTTTTATGCAAATTTATGCTTATAAAATGCTGCTTTTTACAGTCCCAACAAAGTCTGAGATTTCTGAAATCTCATGTACACACACACACACAAACGCCTGCAGATTTTTTTCTGACTGTTTTGTCAAATACTTGTGTTTTTGCTGCAGATCAATTCTTTGCAGCGTTTTTGAAATGTTTTTTTCACTGATGACCCATTTTGTAGAAAAAAACGCAGCAAAAACACCACTAAAATACGCACCAAAAACGCAGAAGGCTCAATGGAGATTTCCTGTAACAAGATCTGGTTTTGGTGAGGAAAAAAAACACAACAAAAAAGCCCTGTGTGAACATAGCCTTCTGATGGAAAAAAACCCCCAGCAGTTTTCCATTTCAGTCAGGAATAAAAAAAAAAAGCAACTATGTGCATGACATTTCTGAAGTCTCATAGCTTTTGCTGGTACTGTAAAAATCTGCTTTTAATTTGCATAAAAAAAATGCTGCAACGTGAAATGTCTGATAAGATGTATGACAAAGTTGCTTATATTCATGTGGACTATTGATTTTTGTAAATTAAATTTAAATGGCGATTACACTTAAAATTAGTAAAGCTATACTAAATCGCTTTTCTTTGTCGCTCCATTGGGAGACCCAGACAATTGGGTGTATAGCTTCTGCCTCTGGAGGCCACACAAAGTATTACACTTAAAAGTGTAACCCCTCCCCTCTGCCTATACACCCTCCCGTGCATCACGGGCTCCTCAGTTTTTATGCTTTGTGTTGAAGGAGGCACACATGCACGCAAGCTCCACATTTTAGTCAGCAGCAGCTGCTGACTTTATCGGATGGAAGAAAAGAGGGCCCCTAACAGGGCCCCCGGCATGCTCCCTTCTCACCCCACTATGGTCGGCGGTGCTGTTAAGGTTGAGGTACCCATTGTGGGTACAAAGGCTGGAGCCACATGCTGTTATCCTTCCCCATCCCTTAGGGGCTCTCGGTGAAGTGGGATCCTAACCGGTCACCATGCACTGGGACCGTGCTCCCTCCGCAGCCCCTGGGGGAATCTGACGGACAGGAGACCGGGTATCGTCAGGGACAGGCCCTGCTCCTCTGAGGTACTCTGTGTACCCTTGGGGACGGCGCATAGAGCGCCTGTGTAACGGACGCTGCAGCACCTGCCGGGCGTTTTGTGTCGCCGGGACTACCGCGCCGACCGCGCTTGTTTGCCGGCCGCGCTAATAAATTTAGTCCCCGGCTTTTGCGGCCTAGTACCGCAAACTCCCGCCCCCGGGCCTGCCAGTCAGGGGTAAGGGCGGGACGCTAGACTGGATGTCAGCGGTGAGGGCTGGAGCATACTGAGGTATCCTCCTCCCCCCTCACTGAGCACTGCGGGGCACCAGATTCCCGCACTTTCTGAGGCACGCCCACGGCTCCCTCCTCCTCTCAGAACGCTGGCAGCCATTGCTATCAGCACTTCTGCCGCTAGAGAACTTCAGAGAGGAGACAACAGCCGAGCTCCACAGCTCTGGGAGGCCCAGGCAGGGAATCTGGTGGTCACACAACTGCTGAGGGCGGTCGGTAAGCCGCACCTGTTACTAGGTGCTGGCCCCCCTGGGTGCCGAAGTGTATATTTATATGCTTATATTGTATATATTTACTCTGTTCGGCCGCACTATTTGCTTTTGGCTATATACCCTCACTGATTGCTCTAAGAGGCGACAACAGCATGTCGTCCGCAAAAAGCAAGGGTGCCAAGGCACAGGCTTATTTTGCAACCTGTACCTCTTGTGCGGCTATGCTACCTGCAGGTTCCACCTACCCTCATTGTGTGCAATGCTCGGCCCCTGTGACACTCACTCAGCCGGAGCCCCAGCCACTGGTGGGACCCTCGGCCCAGGTAGAACCACCGGCTGCCACTATTCAGGTGGCAGGGACAGAGTTTGCAGTGTTGGCTGACAAACTTTGAGTCACTTTCTCAATCCATGGCTCAGTCTATGGATAGATGGTCTGCTAAGTTTCTAGAAGCTTTGCAGTCCAGACCGGTAACACAGGCCCCGGGCACTGTTGAATCATTGCCCCCAGACCCCCCTCGGTCGGCGCAGCAAAGTGCTCCTGGGGGGACTCATAGGTCCCACGGTGAGGACTCCGACACGGACCGCAGTCCCACACCGGCTAAGCGGGCTCGCTGGGAGCTTCCCTCGACTTCATCACACTGCTCAGGGTCTCAGCATGAGGACTCTCTGGATGATGAAGCGGAGATGGCAGATCAGGGCTCTGATCCTGACGCCGCTCTCAACCTTGATACACCTGAAGGGGACGCCATAGTAAACGACCTTATCGCGTCCATCAATCAGGTGTTAGAACTTTCTCCTCCAACTCCTCCGATTGAGGAGTCAGCATCTCAGCAGGAGAAATTCCAATTTAGGTTTCCCAAACGTACACGGAGTGCGTTTCTTGATCACTCCAACTTCAGAGATACAGTCCAGAAACACCGAGTTTTTCCGGACAAGCGCTTTACTAAGCGCCTTAATGACACACGTTACCCCTTCCCCCCTGACGTAGTTAAGGGTTGGGCTCAGTGTCCCAAGGTGGATCCTCCAGTCTCTAGACTGGCGGCTAGATCCATAGTTGCAGTGGCAGATGGTTCATCGCTCAAGGATGCCACTGACAGGCAGATAGAGCTCCTGATGAAATCCATCTATGAAGCTATAGGCGCGTCCTTTGCTCCGGCATTCGCAGCCGTATGGGCACTCCAAGCTATATCAGCTTGTCAGACTGAGATTAATGCAGTCACACGTGCCTCTACTCCGCAGGTTGTGTCTTTAACCTCTCAGGCGTCGGCCTTTGCGTCCTACGCCATGAATGCCGTCCTGGACTCTGCGAGCCGTACAGCGGTAGCATCCGCCAATTCAGTGGCAGTCCGCAGGGCCATGTGGCTCCGGGAATGGAAGGCAGACTCTGCTTCCAAGAAGTTCTTAACCGGTTTGCCATTTTCTGGCGACCGTCTGTTTGGCGAGCAATTGGATGAAATCATTAAACAATCCAAGGGAAAGGACTCGTCCTTACCCCAGTCCAAACCAAACAGACCTCAACAACGGAAGATACAATCGAGGTTTCGGTCCTTTCGGCCCTCTGCCAGGTCTCAATTCTCCTCGTCCAACAGGCCACAGAAGGGCCAGAGGAACTCTGATTCATGGCGGTCTAAATCACGTCCTAAAAAGACCGCCAGAGGAACCGCTCCCAAAGCGGCCTCCTCATGACTTGCGGCCTCCCCAAACCGCATCCTCGGTCGGTGGCAGGCTCTCCCGCTTTTGCGACGCCTGGTTGCCACATGTCCAAGACCGATGGGTGAGAGACATTCTGTCTCACGGTTACAGGATAGAGCTCAGCTCTCGTCCTCCGACTCGTTTCTTCAGAACATCTCCGCCCCCCGAGCGAGCCGATGCTCTTTTTCAGGCGGTGAGCACTCTGAAGGCAGAAGGAGTGGTGATCCCTGTTCCCCATCAGGAATGGGGTCACGGTTTTTACTCCAACTTGTTTGTGGTGCCAAAAAAGGACGGATCTTTCCGTCCCGTTCTGGACCTCAAACTGCTCAACAGACACGTGAAAACCAGGCGGTTCCGGATGGAATCTCTCCGCTCCGTCATCGCTTCGATGTCCCAAGGAGACTTCCTAGCATCAATCGACATCAGGGATGCTTATCTCCACGTGCCGATTGCACCAGAGCATCAGCGCTTCCTGCGTTTCGCCATCGGGGACGAACACCTTCAGTTCGTGGCACTGCCTTTCGGCCTGGCGACAGCCCCACGGGTCTTCACCAAGGTCATGGCAACAGTGGTAGCAGTCCTACACTCTCAGGGACACTCGGTGATCCCTTACTTAGACGATCTTCTAGTCAAGGCCCCCTCCCGGGTGGCATGCCAACACAGCCTGAACACTGCTCTGGAGACTCTCCAGAGGTTCGGGTGGATCATCAATTTCCCAAAGTCAAAATTGACACCGACCCAATCGCTGACTTATCTCGGGATGGAGTTTCATACTCTCCCAGCGATAGTGAAGCTTCCGCTGGACAAACAGCGTTCACTGCAGACAGGCGTGCAATCTCTCCTTTGAGCCCAGTCACACCCTTTGAGGCGCCTCATGCACTTCCTAGGGAAGATGGTGGCAGCAATGGAGGCAGTTCCATTTGCGCAGTTTCATCTGCGTCCACTCCAATGGGACATTCTCCGCAAATGGGACAGGAGGTCGACGTCCCTCGACAGGAACGTCTCCCTTTCTCGGGCAGCCAAGGCATCCCTTCAGTGGTGGCTTCTTCCCACTTCTTTGTCGAAGGGAACATCCTTCCTGCCCCCATCCTGGGCTGTGGTCACGACGGACGCGAGTCTGTCAGGGTGGGGAGCGGTCTTCCTCCACCACAGGGCTCAGGGTACCTGGACTCAGCCAGAGTCCTCCCTTCAGATCAATGTTCTGGAGATAAGGGCAGTGTATCTAGCCCTAAAGGCGTTCCAGCCGTGGCTGGAAGGCAGGCAGATCCGAATTCAGTCGGACAACGCCACGGCGGTGGCGTACATCAACCACCAAGGCGACACACGCAGTCGTCAAGCCTTCCAGGAAGTTTGGCGGATTCTGCTGTGGGTGGAAGCCACAGCCTCCACCATCTCCGCAGTTCACATACCAGGCGTAGAAAACTGGGAAGCAGACTTTCTCAGTCGCCAGGGCATGGACGCAGGGGAATGGTCTCTTCACCCGGACGTGTTTCAAGAGATCTGTTGCCGCTGGGGAACGCCGGACGTCGACCTAATGGCGTCCCGGCACAACAACAAGGTCCCGGCATTCATGGCACGGTCTCAAGATCACAGAGCTCTGGCGGCAGACACATTAGTTCAGGATTGGTCGCAGTTTCGACTGCCTTATGTCTTTCCTCCTCTGGCACTGCTGCCCAGAGTGTTATGCAAGATCAGGTCCGACTGCCGCCGTGCCATCCTCATCGCCCCAGACTGGCCGAGGAGGTCGTGGTACCCGGATCTGTGGCATCTCACGGTGGGTCAACCGTGGGCACTACCAGACCGACCAGACTTGCTGTCTCAAGGGCCATTTTTCCATCTGAATTCTGCGGCCCTCAACCTGACTGTGTGGCCATTGAGTCTTGGATCCTAGCGTCTTCAGGGTTATCTCAAGAGGTCATTGCTACTATGAGACAGGCCAGGAAACCAGCGTCCGCCAAAATCTACCACAGGACGTGGAGGATCTTCTTATCCTGGTGCTCTGATCAGGGTTTTACTCCCTGGCCGTTTGCCTTGCCCACTTTCCTGTCCTTCCTTCAATCCGGAATGGAAAAGGGTTTGTCTCTCGGCTCTCTCAAGGGACAAGTCTCGGCGCTTTCCGTGTTTTTTCAAAAGCGTCTAGCCAGGCTTCCGCAGGTGCGCACGTTCCTGCAGGGGGTTTGCCACATAGTCCCTCATTACAAGCGTCCGCTAGAACCTTGGGATCTTAACAGGGTGCTAACGGCTCTTCAGAAACCACCTTTCGAGCCGATGAGGGATGTCTCTCTTTCACGCCTTTCGCAGAAGGTGGTCTTCCTAGTGGCAGTCACATCACTTCGGAGAGTGTCTGAGCTAGCTGCGCTGTCATGCAAAGCCCCCTTCCTGGTGTTTCACCAGGATAAGGTGGTTCTGCGTCCGGTCCCGGAATTTCTCCCTAAGGTGGTATCCCCTTTTCATCTTAATCAGGATATCTCCTTACCTTCTTTTTGTCCCAATCCAGTTCACCAATGTGAAAAGGATTTGCACTTGTTAGATCTCGTGAGAGCACTCAGACACTACATTTCTCGTACGGCGCCCCTGCGCCGTTCGGATGCGCTCTTTGTCCTTGTCGCTGCCCAGCGTAAAGGGTCGCAGGCTTCCAAGTCAACCTTGGCTCGGTGGATCAAGAAACCGATTCTTAAGCCTACCGTTCTTCTGGGCTTCCGGTTCCTTCAGGGCTGAAAGCCCATTCTACCAGAGCCGTGGGTGCGTCCTGGGCATTGCGGCACCAGGCTACGGCTCAGCAGGTGTGTCAGGCGGCTACCTGGTCGAGTCTGCACACTTTCACGAAACACTATCAGGTGCATACCTATGCTTCGGCAGATGCCAGCCTAGGTAGGCGAGTCCTTCAGGCGGCGGTTGCCCACCTGTAGGAAGGGGCCGTTTTACGGCTCTTTTTATCGAGGTATTCTTTTACCCACCCAGGGACTGCTTTTGGACGTCCCAATTGTCTGGGTCTCCCAATGGAGCGACAAAGAAGGGAATTTTGTTTACTTACCGTAAATTCCTTTTCTTCTAGCTCCTATTGGGAGACCCAGCACCCGCCCCTGTTCCCTTCGGGCTGTTGTTCTTTTGTGTACACATGTTGTTCATGTTGAATTGTTCTGTTGGTTCATGGTTTTCAGTTCTCCGAACATCCTTCGGATTGAATTTACCTTAGACCAATTTATAAGTTTCCTCCTTCCTGCTTTTGCACCAAAACTGAGGAGCCCGTGATGCACGGGAGGGTGTATAGGCAGAGGGGAGGGGTTACACTTTTTAAAGTGTAATACTTTGTGTGGCCTCCGGAGGCAGAAGCTATACACCCAATTGTCTGGGTCTCCCAATAGGAGCTAGAAGAAAAGGAATTTACGGTAAGTAAACAAAATTCCCTTCTTCACAAATCTATATTTCAGCCAGTTCAGCTTTTTTGCATTCTGTATGCAGTTGACCGGTTATACGAGGGGATGCTGATAAGTCTTTGGCTTTACCCAGAAAAAGTTTTGTAAGCCTAGCAAAAAAGATTTCAATTGTGCTTCAAACCAGGCATCCATAGCAGCCATGGCATCAGAAATTGTGTGAAATTTGGTACCTTTGAGGTGTTTCTTCAGGTTTGGAAACAGATGATAGCTGGAGGGAGCTAGATTTGGTGAATAGAGCTGCTTTCACACTGTTTTTATTTTTTAGGATGCGTCATGAACGTTGTTTTGCTGTAAAAGTGGATCCTGTTTTTACAAAGAAAAACGCATGCAAACGCATGTTATTTTGCAGGATCCTGCCGCTTGAAGTTTATGGGCTGGCATTGAAGTCATGTGATCGGGAGTGAGGGAAACTGAACGTGATAGACTGGGAGCCGGCATCTGACAGCTGCAGACGCTGGTAACCAAGCTAAACATTGGGTAACTAAGCAAAGTGCTTTGCTTGGATACCCGATATTTACCTTGGTTACGAGCGTCCATAGCTGCTAGGAGTGGGGCTGCCTGCACACGTAACCAAGGTAAACATCAGGTAACTAAGCGAAGCGCTTTTCTTGGTTACCCGATATTTACCTTGGTTACGAGCGTCCGCTGCTCTCAGGCGGGGGGAGAGAGAGACTGATCACGCCAGGCTGGTTTCTGGGCATGCTCAGTAGAGCAAGCAGGATCCTGTCTGTCAGCATGCCAGTGTTCACATGCGTTTGCGTGCAGTATAGTTAGGATCCAGTGAAAAACAGTATTTGGACGCAGCTCAAAAACGCTACAAGTAGCGTTTTTGAAAAAAGTTAAAAAAAACTAAGTCGCTGGATCCTCACTATAACGCACGCAAACGCATGTGAACGCGAGTCCATTGCAAATGCATTGAAATGAAAACGTTAAAGTGTTCATGACGCATGTTATAAAAAGTAGTGTGAAAGCAGCCTAAGGTGGGTGGTCAACCAGCTGAAAGCCCAGCTCTGCCAGTTTTGCTGTGGTTGCTTGTGCAGTGTAAGCGGAGGCGTTGTCTTGCAGCAATAAGATTCCTTTGGACAGCTTGACGCACCTTTTAGCCTTTAGAGCTGCCTTCAATTGGTCCAAAAGTTCAATGTAATACTTTGCATTGATGGTAGAACCCTTTTGAAGGTAGTCTACTAGCAGCACGCCCTCCTTATCCCAGAACACAGACGCCATCACCTTAGTGGCTGATTTTTGCACCCTGAACTTCTTTGGATGAGGAGAACCACTGTGCTTCCACTCTTTTGACTGCTCCTTGTTTTCAGGGTCATACAAATAAACCCAGGTCTGATCCATAGTGACCAGTCGATCCAGGAAGCTCTTAACAGTCCGGAAACACTGACAAATGGACTGGGAAGTTTTCACTTGCATGCTTCTCTGATCTGTTAAACATTTGGGGACCCACTTTGCAGTTAGCTTCCTCATGTCATAGATAATGACACAAATATGTTCACGGGAAATCCCCATGATGTCTGCTGTTGCTTTAGCTGAAATTCATTGATTCTCCAGTATGGGGTTGTGCACAGCATCGATCTCCGGAACACCAACCGCTCTCGGTCGTCCAGGACGTTCCTCATCATTGGTGCTGAACTGGCCCGTTTTAAATTTGGCAACCCAGTTCTTAACTGGAATATGAAGGACATTGATCCCCCAATGTCTGTGACGTCACCATGAATATCCTTTGCGGACTTTCCTTGCAGAAACAAAATTTTTATCGCTCCTCTGCTGTGAATATCGCATTAGACTCCGCCATTTTGTTTTCCTGTGTGCGTAGAACACTGTTGCCATAAGCAACAAACACAAAATTTTGAAAACAAATATTAAACACATAAGGCAATGTGATGTTACATTCGTTACCATAGAATCAAAAAAATCACAAAGCCAAAAACTTACCAGCAGCCCCTTGTAGCTGGATATCCAGGAATAAATGTTTTGTTTTTGTTTTTTTTCTCTTTTTCTGAATGTTAAAACCTCCAGCCATTCTGATCTCCAAAATTGTTGTGTGTGAATATCATAAAGGCTGAAAAGAGCGTAATTACATCCACGATCTCCTTGGTTTATGGAAGATTGCATTGATCTGCTATATTTAGCAGTGTCTACTACTGCTGCAATATCGAAACACTGAATGATTTTTCAAGTCTGAGGTGCGTGTAAGAACTGGCTCTGTTCCCGCTATAGAGGCTGTGCATATTTATAAATGGAAATCGGTCAATGACTAAAAGGGTTTTCTTTAGTTTAATCTCCAGTTTGATGGATCTTTGTTCATTTTGGTCGTTGTGCTGTGATATTTTACTGCCTTGTGGCATATAGATAGCATCAATAGGGCACCCATAGCCATGGCTGGCGCATGGCAAACACATTTATTTATAGTTTTCGTGTAAATTGCGGCTATATTACTAGGGATGATCGAGTACCTCAAATATTCGGCTTCGCAAATATCCGACGCATAGGTCGCCGCTATGCGAATATTCGATGCGCAATGTAAGTCAATGAGAAGCCCGAATAGTTCCGAATAGTTATTCGGGTTTCCCAAAGTCTTACATTGCACATCGAATATTCACGAATAGTCGAAAAACAGCGACCTATTCGGCAAATAGTCGCGAAGCCGAATATTTGAGGTATTCAATCATCCCTATATATTACCTCTAAAGAAGTACAACTCTGACATACATCACTTAAAAGCATTATGGCCTTCAGCATTAGTTTATTCTGTGACACAATAAGTTAGGTCCAGAAATATTTGGACAGCGATAAATTTTGGCATTTTACCTGTTTACCGAAAGATTCAAGATTCTGTTATATAATCCATATAGGTTTAAAGTGCAAACGCTCAACATTAATTTCAGAATATTCACCTCCTAAATGGAGTAAGGCCATGTGTCCACGCTGCGGAAAATGCGCGGATTTTGCCGCGGATTTCTCGCGGAAAAGCCGCGGATTTTCCGAAAATCTGCAGCAGTGGCACTTCCCAGCCATTTCTATGGCATTTTGGAAATGCTGTGCCCATGCTGCGGATTTGCCGCGGATTTTGATCCGTAAAAATCTGCAACATGTCAATTTTTTTTGCAGATTTTGATCCGGATTTTGGCTATAGAATTGGGAAAAAAAAAAAAAATCCGCACCAAAATCCACGGCAATTCCGTGGTAAATCCGCGGCAAATCCGCACCTTTGAAAAGGTGCGGATTTGCCGGGAAAGTCACGGATCTCATGCAGAAAAATCCGCAGCAACAGTCTACCGTGGACACATAGCCGAAGAATGCCACTGCCACTTTTTCAAGGGAACAAATGTAATTGAAAAATGATCACAAAAGCTTTTTAATGGGCTATTCCTTCATTAATCCATCATCAATTAAGCAGGTGAAAGGTCTGTAGCTGATTCCAGGCGTGACATTTGCATTTGGAAGATGTTGCTGTGAACCCACATGTGATCAAAAGGCTCTCAATGGAAGAGAAACAGAATATCATTAGGCCGAAAAAAAAAAGAATTAAAATATAGCAGAAATGTTGAGTGGTCAAATCAACAGTTTGCTACATTCTGCACAACAGGTTTGCTTTTAAAATAAAAAAAAAGACATGGATGTACATGGGAGACAACAGTGGTAGATGATCTCAGAATCCTTTCCATGGTGAAGAAACCTTCTAAACATCAACCCAAGTGAAGAACACACTCCAAGAAGTTGGTGTTTCAGTATCTAAAGGTCCAGTCACACTAAGCAACTTACCAGCGATCCCAACAACGATAGGGATCGCTGGTAAGTTGCTAGGAGGTTGCTGGTGAGCTGTCACACTGCGACGCTCCAGCGATCCCACCAGCAACCTGACCTGGCAGGGATCGCTGGAGCGTGGCTACACGAGTTGCTGGTGAGCTCACCAGCAACCAGTGTCCAGCCACACGTGCAGAGAGCAGGGAGCAGCGCACACAGAGCGCTGGCTCCTTGCTCTCCTAGTTACAGCACACATCGGGTTAATTACCTGATGTGTGCTGCAGCTAATGTGCACAGAGCAGGGAGCAGCGCACACCGCTTAGCGCTGGCTCCCTGCTCTCCTAGTTACAGCACACATCGGGTTAATTACCTGATGTGTGCTGCAGCTAATGTGCACAGAGCAGGGAGCAGCGCACACTGCTTAGCGCTGGCTCCTTGCTCTCCTAGCTACAGCACACATCAGGTTAATTAACCCGATGTGTCCTGCAGCTACATGTTTACAGAGCAGGAGCCGGCACTGACAGTGAGAGCGGCTGAGGCTGGTATCAAAGGTAAATATCGGGTAACCAAGGACAGGGCTTCTTGGTTACCCGATGTTTACATTGGTTACCAGCCTCTGCAGAAGCCGGCTCCTGCTGCCTACACATTTAGTTGTTGCTGTCTCGCTGTCACACACAGCGATCTGTGCTTCACAGCGGGACAGCAACAACTAAAAAATGGCCCAGGACATTCAGCAACAACCAACGACCTCACAGCAGGGGCCAGGTTGTTGCTGGATGTCACACACAGCAACATCGCTAGCAACGTCACAAAAGTTGTTCGTTAGCAGCGATGTTGCTAGCGATGTTGCTTAGTGTGACGGGGCCTTAAGTCTTCCATGAAGAATAGGCTTCATGAGAGCAAATACAGATGCTTCACCACAAGGTGCAAACCATTAATCAGCCTTAAAAATACAAAGGTTAGATTTGACTTGGCAAAACTAATCACCTAAAGAAGCCAGCCCAGTTCTGGAAAATCATTCTTTGGACAGATGAAACGAAGATCACCCTGTACTAGACTGATGGGAAGAAGAAAGTATGGAGAAGGCTTGGAACGGCTCATGCGCCAAAGCACACAAGATCCTCTGTAAAACATGATAGAGGCAGTGTTGTATTTTTTTTTTTTTTTTTTTACAAAAAATAGTTTGGTTTTTTTTTGCAGATCTTAAATAATCTGCAAGTGAAAACGCATCCCAGCAAAGTCTGAGAATCCTGAAGTGCTGTGTACACGTTGCAAGTTTTAGTGCAGAGAAAAACGGCACCAAACAATTAACATGTCAATTGTTTGTGTTTTTTTTTCCATTGGTTTTCCTGCCAAGAGATGCAGTTTTTGAGTGGTAAAACTTCTACAACAGTACTAAAGACACAAGTATCTGATGTTGGTATTCAGATTAAGGAAGCTCAAGATAGTAAAATTATACTTTTTATTGAAAATATTTTTAAAATTTATTTTAATTCCACAATGTGTAGTTCCTCAGTTATATCTATTGCACAGTAATTATGTGGCAGATAATTCCTACACTTACTCATTATGTATAGCAAAGTTCCTGCATTAATGATAATAAATCCACATGTCTACTGCAGTAGATAAACCGCTGATGTGCTACTTACTGGAGACCAAATATCCACGTCCTTCAACCCCAACACGTGTTTCGCCACTTCTTCTTCTACGCCCCCCAAAGAAGTGGCGAAACACGTGTTGGGGTTGAAGGACGTGGATATTTGGTCTCCAGTAAGTAGCACATCAGCGGTTTATCTACTGCAGTAGACATGTGGATTTATTATCATTAATGCAGCAACTTCACTATACATAATGAGTAAGTGTAGGAATTATCTGCCACATAATTACTGTGCAATAGATATAACTGAGGAACTACAAGTCCCATACTAACACATAGTACATAGCACTTTGAATATCCCAATCATTAATTTGCTTTAATGTAGTATAATATATATTAACAATACACTTTTTTGTAATTGGCATAATGCATAAAAAACAGGTGGAGGAATTGCTAGTCATGGGGATTATTATGCAGATTTAATTGAGGAACTAAAAGTCCCACATTACTCTACATAGCACTTTAAGTACTTTAGTTAGCAATTTGCTTCAATGACAGAATGTGCACTATTGATATATTTTATGGCTAGCGATTGTGATAACTGTTATTAGCAGCATAAATATATCTTAAAAAGATTATATTGAGGAGATACGTAACAGCTGTTTAGCACTAGAATTTCATGGTTGCTATGATGTGTACCATATGTGTTTATATATTCTAGGAACTGATATGAGATTCACTATTGTGATGGGATAATGTTTAATGCTGATGTTAATAACATATGTATGACCTTTTCTCCGTGTCCTTGGCTACTATACTGTGGAATTAAAATACATTTTAAAAATATTTTCAGTAAAAAGTATATTTTACGATCTTGATTTCTTGAGCTTCTTTAATCTGAATACCAACATTAGATTATTGTGTGTTTTAGTCCTGTTGTAGAAGCGTTACCACTCAGGTGGGGAAGTCCATACAAATATTTTGGCAAACTTGTGAGTTTAAGTTCACATGACGTTTTAACCATACGGTCTTTGGGGCTTCCATCTGAAGCCATGAAAACCAGGGCCATTCATTTTAATCGGTAAAACCTGCATGGTAAAGCTGCTGGGGGCAGAGTTATGGAATTGTAACCCAGGATTTGCTTACTCGAGGAAACACATCTACTATTTTTCTTTTTTCCAATAAACCCGTGCCTTATGGCCAGCCCCTGTACATTGGGAACTTGTGTTATAAATGTGGAAACGGCTGTAATATATTAGTCTTTGGGTCACATTGGAATGTTTTGTCTGCTCAGTTGTTGGATAATGATTCCCCATTTTCAAAAAATTGTTTAAAAGAACTGAAGTCCTCAGTAGTTGATACCTTTTAATGGCTAACTGAAAAGATGGTAATAACAGCTTTCCAGACTACTCAGGTCTCTTCTTCAGGCTCAATATAACACAAACTCTGAAGAAGAGACCTGAGTAGTCTGGAAAGCTGCTATTACCATCTTTTCAGTTAGCCATTAAAAGGTATCGACCACTGAGGACTTCAGTTCTTTTAAACAATTTTTTATCTCTACTGGCTAACACGGTACAAAGATTATATTTTACCTCTCCATTTTCAGATGTTTTTTTTTTTTTTTGTCACAATCACATTGAAAAAGGCCAAAATCAGGTAAAAGTACTTTTCAGTATGTGAAGGGCGCACTTTTTTAGAAGTCTGTTCAATAGAGGATGGGTTGTTGCCATGATAGAATGGTCCAATTACAGCTAATAATAATGCTGTCCCCAGGTTATCGGTCTTCACAGCCAGTGATGATTGTTAGCAGCAATAGTTGATGACTCAGTCTCTGATTCTGATCTTTACATAATGGAGAGCTGTGAGATATGACGTGCCTTCACATATATCCTTTGTGCCATTCAACCTGATGGGTTGTCTCTGAGCGGTCAGTGGTGGACTTTGCCTCTTTCATGATACCTATGTGTCAAGAGACTAAATGCCTCTGTACCTCCTTTTAGGGTTCGGTTAATGCTGTGTTTTATGTATTACATATCACCGCAATACAGAAAACGTTTTTTTTTCTCCTTTTGTTCCAATTCCTATTAGGCTACATGGCGACAACAATTTCTCAGCTAGTGTCCATGTCATATTATGGCAATGCCGTATGCTGTTCATGTTCACTACACTTGTAGCAACTAACACAGTAAGGAACCTATAGATCCATTTGCTGGTAATAGGATGACGTTTACAGCCAGCAAAGAAAGTATCTCAGTGACTCTGCTGTAATCACTACTGGGGGGATAAGGACAAGGGGCTGCTGGGATTACCATTGAGGTTGTTAGTCCTCTGTTTCTGTGGAAGGTGCCATCTGTGACTGAGATGTTGAAGCACCCAAGTGAGTTTTGCATGCTGTGCCTACTGGAGAAGTAGGGAAGAGCAGAAAGACAGTCCCTTGATCACACCATTCTTGATGAGGTGGCATGGCAGTGTCAGAAACACTGGATTCATTAAGAGCCACATGTCACAGACTGGAGTAAGAGTAAGTATATACAGTTGAACGCAGAAGTTTACATACACTATCTAACAAAACACATCTGCATGTTTTTCTCACTCTCTGACATGAAATCAGAATAAACTTTTCCTGTTTTAGATCATTTAGGAACCAAAATTATTTACTTTTGCCAAATGCCAGAATGAGAGAATGTATGAAGGCATTTTTATTACTTTTTGCAAAGTCTAGTTTACATACACTAAGAATACTAAGCCTTTAAACAATATGGTAAAGCCCATATGATGTCATGTCTTTGGAAGCTTCTGATTGGTTTATTGACAACATCTGAGTTAATTAGACACACATGTGGATATATTTTAATGCACACCTGAAACACACTGCTTCTTTGTGTAGCATCACTGGAAAGTCAAATAAAATCACCAAGATCTCAGGAAGAGCATTGTGGACTTGCACAAGTCTGGCTCATCCTTGAGTGCAAATTCCAGATACCTGAAGGAGCCTTGTTCAGCTGTACAAACAATTATACGCAAGGACAAACGGGATGGGAATGTCCAGCCATCATACCGCTCAGGAAGTAGAAGGGTTGTGTGTACAAGAGAGGAATGTGCTTTGGTCATGTGCATCTCAAACCAAGAACAAACGCAAATGACCTTGTGAAGATGCTGGCAAGAGCTAGTAAGATTGTGTCATTATTCACAGTGAAACGAATATTGTGTCAACATGGGCTGAAAGGCCGCTCTGCCAGGAAGGAGCCATTACTTCAAAAGAAACCCAGAAAAGCCAGATAATGTTTGCAATGCACACAGGAAGAAAGACCTTAATTTTTGGAGACACGTCCTGTGGTCTGACAAAACTAAAATTCAACTGTTTGGCATAATGACCATCATTATGTTTGGAGTTAAAACTGAGAAGTTTTGAAGCCTAAGAACACCAACGCAACTGTGAAACACGGAGGTGGCAGTATCGTGTTGTGGGGTTGTTTTGCTGCAGGAGGGACTGGGGCACTTCACAAAATAGATAGCATCATGAGGAAAGAAGATTATGTGGTAATACTGAAGCAACATCTCAAGACATCAGCCATGAACTTAAAGCTTGGGTGGAAATGGGTCTTCCAAATGGACAATGACCCGAAGCATACTGCCAAACTGGTTACAAAGTGGCTTAAAGATGCGTCAATGTTTTGGAGTGGCCATCACAAAGCCCTGATCTCAGTCCTATTGAGAATTTATGGGCAAAGCTGAAAAGGCCAGTGCAAGCAATGGGACCTGCAACCATGGCTCAGTTACACCATTTCTGTCAGGAGGAATGGGCCCAAATTCCTACCAACTATTGTGAGAAGCTTGTGGAAGGAGATCCAAAAGTCATACAGTTTAAGGACAATGGTACCAAATACTAATGAAATGTATGTACATTTTTTACTTTGCAGAATGTTTTAAGGCATTTTTATAACATTCTCCCTCTCATTATTCTGGTATTTGGCAACTCTGAATAATTTTGGTTCCTAATTGTCCTAAAACTGAAAAGGTTCATTTTGATTTCTTGTCAGATAATGAGAAAAAATATGCAGATGTGTCTTTTTAGATAATGTATGTAAACCTATGGTTTCAACTGTGTAGATAGGTTTCAAATCCATTTTCCAGTCAGATTTTTTTTTTTTTTTAAATGCCCTTTAATGAAAACAAACTGAAGCCTCAAGTGCAAGCATGTTCTGTGTATGTAATGTGGGTTTTATGCTTCTGCTGTTACATGTAAAGGAGGAAATCTGGTGAAGTGTTACTCTTTAAGAACAGTTGTTGGATACTACTTTTATTATAAAGGCACAAAGGGGTGAGAGGCCGACCTGGAAAACATTGATTTAAAATGACTTGCTCTGCTCTTCAACCTCGGCGATCCTTATAACATAATAAATAACTTCTTGGGAAAATGTCATTTTTCTGTTAATGGTACTGTGCTTTGAGTTCAGCAATAGCTTTTCATTGGTATTGGGGCCATAGAAAAATTTCCTATTAACCTATGGTCAGTCTGTGAGCCATTTATTTTAGATTTTGAACATAAAATTTAAAGCCATCCTCGATGAATGATAAACTGGTAAATGTACATTGGTCAAAGGTACATTGAGGTATACGGATGTCACGTAATGGCATGTCCATCTCGGATGCCATCTCTTCCGTAGCTGCGATCGTTTTGGCCGAGCTTAGATACTTCTGTGAATTTTTTGGATGCTTAATGTGTTTTAGGCAAAACGGGTTCTCATAGTGAGAACAAATTGACAGATTTTTTTTCTTTAATCGTGGCTGTTTTCATGAGACAACCCCTTCTAATGTCTCAGTGGCTGCCACTGCCTCTTTTTTCATGGATTGGTGGTTGTTGGACAAACACCATGAAGAAAATGTATCCCATCTTATTAGCTTTATAGAAGGAAGCCCTTTAAGATGCTCATAAACGTAGATTCTGGATACCTGAGCGTGCTACTTTTAGTGGGATCAGTTGACCTTACGATTTGTTTGGTCTCCCGAAGGATTGGGCACATTTAAAGTGATCCCCCTCCTATGCAGCGAGACTGTACAATTCTGATGTATACTCAGGATATCTAAGGGTAAGAGAATACCGTATTTGGTGCAGATATGTATGCACCATTGCTGCATCTCTTGGCACTAAAAACGCAACTACAAAAACGTGCATTTTTTTTGCCTCGTTTTGTAGTGTTTTTACTTTGTTTTTGGACACCAATGAATACTATAGAAATTGATAGTAGGTAGCTATAGACAGACTGACATACACATACAGACTTATAGAGAAACATATACCGTACATATAGACATTTAATTGCCCCCCCCCCCCACCCCCAACATATAATGTGGAGCTTAATGGAGATCTTTTAATGATTAAGTAAATGAAAAAACATGTGGTGCATTTATTACTGATAAACAGCAAAGGGAAAGCAGACAGCAGTGAGCGGGTATTATCAAGCTGGAAGGTCCTTGGTTATTGGGCCCTACCCAGCCTAAAGGTACCAGCCCGCAGCCGCCCCAGGCTCACCATTTATTTAAAAAAAAAAAAAAATCCCTTCAACATACTATGTATTCCAGGACTTTTCAAAGGATTTGAAAGTGTTTTTACAATAATCATTGTTAAAGGTTTTTTTTTTATTTTTTGTTGGCTCTATACCGATAGGTAATAGATAAAAGAGCTCGACGCAGAGAGAGTGCAACTGTCGCTCATCTCTATAGATCTGATAGGGAAAAGAGACTATCTTCTCCAATGTTTAATGTAAAAATCCTTTATTGGTGCATCAATTCAAAGGGATATACATATTCAAACCATTTAGGAGAAAATAGGGGATTGTGTAGGATGCAAAACAGACCTAGGGCACAATGTAAAAACATTGTCTGAATCAAACCACCACACTGGTCATAAATAGAAGATGGAAATGTATACACACATAGAATATAAATATTTAAATAACGGGTGGTCGTGATGCACAGAGTAAATAGTTCAATATGTATATGAAAAGACAAAAGAAAGTAAACAGGGTGTGTGAATAATTGCTCCAAGGTGTGAAAGTACGAGTCTCACAAAGGCAGAACTAAGGCTAAGTTCACATTTCCGTTGATTTGTATCAGTCACATGCGTCGCTTGACGCATGTGACTGATGCGCTGTTCAACGCTGTACAACGGATGACAAAGAACAGAATTCTTTGTCGGATTCCGTTGTGTGCGGGGGGCGGAGTTCGGGGGGGGAGCCGAGCGGGGCCGTGGCACTGAGGACGTCAGTGCCGCAGGGACTGCAGGACAGGTGAGTGAGTGAGTGAGTGAGTGAGAGAGTGTGTGTGTGTGTGTGTGTGTATGTGTGTGTGTGTGTGTGTGTGTATACACACGTGCTGAATGCGGGAGGGGGCAGAGCCGAGCGGGGGGCGGGGCAGGCGCTGAGGATGTCAGTGGAAGTGCTGCGGTCTGCATGGCTGGGGACAGGTGAGTGTATGTGTGAGTGAGTGTGTGTATGTGCATGTATGTATGTATGTATGTATGTATGTATGTGTGTGTGTGCACATGCAAAGTGCAGGAGGGGGCGGAGCCGAGCAGGGGGCGGGGCCAGACGAGGGTGTCAGTGGCAGTGCTTGTCTGCATGGCTGGGGACAGGTGTGTGTGTGTGTGTGTGTGTGTGTGTGTGTGTGTGTACATACATGTGCGGGAGGGGGCGGGGCCGAGCGGGGGAGTGTCGGCCTCCCTGCACACGTAACCAGCCTAAATATCGGGTAACAGCAAAGCACCCGATGTTTACCTTGGTTACCCGATATTTACCTTGGTTACGGGCCTACACCGCTTAGCTCTGGCTCCTTGCACCGTAACCAGGGTAAATATCGGGTAACCAACCAAAGCTGGTGACGTGTGCAGGGAGCCAGAGAGCATGCGCAGCGAAATCCGACGGATCTCGCTGCTCAAAAAACGTTACATGCTGCGTTCCCCCCGCCCGGCGGTCAGTCGTTCCACGACTGATCAGTCGGGCGGAGGGTGCAACGCAGCATCATCAGTCACAATCCGCTGCTCATACAAGTCTATGGGAGCAGCGGAATCCGCTAAACGGATTCCGTTGTTTACAAGAGCAGCGGATTGTGACTGATAGATTTTAGCGGAAATGTGAACTTAGCCTAAGCCAGTGCAAACAAATGAGGAGACTGAGGTGGAAAATCATATAACACACAACCATTATAATATCTTTAAGGCTACTTTCACACTTGCGTTGAAAGGCATCTGGCACAATGCGTTGTGTAACGCATGTGACTGATGCCTTGCAAAAAGTGTGATAAAGACAACGGATTCCAGTGAAATAACGGGTTGCGTTAAGTTTTCTTTAGCAAAGAGCCCTCATCTTCACCGCACACATCCCGACACTACAATCCTCCTCTTCACCGCACACATCCTGACACTACAGCCCTCCTCTTCACCGCAAACATCCCGACACTACAGCCCTCCTCTTCACCGCAAACATCCAGCCCTCCTCTTCACCGCACACATCCCGACACTACAGCCCTCCTCTTCACCGCAAACATTCCAACACTACAGCCCTCCTCTTCACCGCACACATCCCGACACTACAGCCCTCCTCTTCACCGCAAACATCCAGCCCTCCTCTTCACCGCACACATCCCGACACTACAGCCCTCCTCTTCACCGCACACATCCCGACACTACAGCCCTCCTCTTCACCGCAAACATCCCGACACTACAGCCCTCCTCTTCACCGCACACATCCCGACACTACAGCCCTCATCTTCACCGCACACATCCCGACACTACAGCCCTCATCTTCACCGCACACATCCCGACACTACAGCCCTCCTCTTCACCGCACACATCCCGACACTACAGCCCTCCTCTTCACCGCAAACATCCCGACACTACAGCCCTCATCTTCACCGCACACATCCCGACACTACAGCCCTCATCTTCACCGCACACATCCCGACACTACAGCCCTCATATTTACCGCACACATCCCGACACTACAGCCCTCATCTTCACTGCACACATCCCGACACTACAGCCCTCCTCTTCACCGCACACATCCCGACACTACAGCCCCCATATTTACCGCACACATCCCGACACTACAGCCATCATCTTCACCGCACACATCCTGACACTACAGCCCTCATATTTACCGCACACATCTCGACACTACAGCCCTCCTCTTCACCGCACACATCCCGACACTACAGCCCTCCTCTTCACCACACACATCCCGACACTACAGCCCTCCTCTTCACCGCACACATCCCGACACTACAGCCCTCCTCTTCACTGCACACATCCCGACACTACAGCCCTACTCTTCACCGCACACATCCCGACACTACAGCCCTACTCTTCACCGCACACATCCCGACACTACAGCCCTCATCTTCACCGCACACATCCCGACACTACAGCCCTCATCTTAACCACACACACCCAGACACTACCGCCCACATCATCACCGCACACGCAGGCACTACCGCACCCATCTTCATCGCACACACACAGGCATTACCTCAGAGACGTTCCCGCTGACAGCGCCACTCACTTTAGTTGCTTCATGGAGCTCACAGCGCGCGGCTGGGTTATACAGCCGCTTCTGTCAGCTTCATGTAGTAGAGCAAGATGCGTTGCGGGACCTCGTGGGGATTACGCCCGACTTGGAGGGGTATTTGGGGATTTTAATAAAGTGGTGAAAGAGGGTTTTTTTTTGTCTTTTATTCCAAATAAAGGATTTTTTCGGTTGTATGAGTTTATTTACTTTCACTTACAGGCTAATCATGAAATGTGTCTCATAGACGCCTGCCATGATTAACCTAAGATTTAGTGGCAGCTATGGGCTGCCATTAACTCCTTATTACCTCAATTGCCACCGCACCAGGGCAATTCTGGATGAGCTGGGTAGAGTCCCGGGACTGTTGCATCTAATGGATGCGGCAATTCTGGGCGTCTGCTGGCTGATATTTTTAGGCTGGAGGGCTCCCCATAACGTGGGGCTCCCCATCCTGAGAATACCAGCCTTCAGCCGTGTGGCTTTACCTTGGCTGGTATCAAAATTGGGGGGACTGCACGTTGTTTTTTTAAATTATTTATTGTACTGCACGATATAGACCCGCCCACTGGCGGCTGTGATTGGTTGGTTGCATTGAGACAGCTGTCACTCTGGTTGCAGTCAGACCCGCCCACACGCTATCATAGGCGCCGGTGGGCGGGGGAAGCAGTGAATACTAGATGGAATAATGAGCGGCTGCCTTTTTTAAAAGAAAAGCCGCCGGAGCTTTGACAACTGTGCAGCGTCGCGCCCGTGATCAGTGAGTTTGAGCGAGGGGGGAGATAGACCAGAAGTGATTTTAAACTATTTTGATTGTTCAGCTGGACATGCTGAGCATGCGCAGTAGAACGTGACGAAATCAGTCAGCGGATTCCGCCGCTTGGCGCATAGCGGTGGAATCTGCCACCATAGACAATCATTAAACACCGTGGCGGATTCCAACGGAATCCGTCAAGGTGCGCTTTTTTAATGACACAAAAAACGCTACATGCAGCGTTCCTTCTGCCCGATGCAGCGTCAAAATAAAAACGCTGCGTCGTGCAGCGGATGCAACGCAAGACCATCTGTTGCTATCCGTAGCTAATAGAAGTCTGAGGAATAAAACTGTTTCCTGCAACGGTTACCGTAATTCCTCAAGGCTGCAGATAGCAACTGAAACTGTCCAACGCAAGTGTGAAAGTAGCCCAATACATCCGTAACAATGGCTGAGAAAAGTTATCATATGAATGTGCCCCAGGGATGCCCAGAGGCTATTTGACACTTATAATGACAGTGAGGTCAAGTAGATTTTTATCTATATTTATAGTATTCACTACTGTCCAAAAATGCTACAAAACACCGCAACTTCACAATCCTTTTTATATCTGCGTTTCTTTTTCGAATTTTTGACTGACTTCATTGAAGTCAATAGATGAAAAACGCTGAAAGAATCGACATGCTGTAGAATATTTTCTGTACCAAATTTGCAAGTCACAAATAAGCAATGTGTGCTGACACTTCGGGATTCCCTCCAGATTTTGTGACAAACCTGCACTTAAAAATGCATAAAGTGTAATAACGCAACTTGGGCACACAGCGTACTACTCTCCGTTTGGCCTCTTCTGATTCTCTGCGCTTTCAATTGATGTGAAATAGATCAGCATGCGCTGGAGGGGGCAGCTGATTTTCCACAGCATTGCTTATGCCTCTATTATGGGCATGAGATGAAGACAAGGCACTGATCAAAGGCATGAAGGCTTTAAAGGGAACCTGTCACCAGATTTGGTGACTATAAGCTGCGGCCACCACCACTGAGCTCTTATATACAGAATTCTAACATATTGTATATAAGAGCCCAGGCCGCATTGCAAAACGTAGAAATGATTTTATAAGGCTGCTTTCACACTACGTTTTTTTAACATGCGTCATGAACGTTTTTTTGCTGTAAAAGCGGATCCTGCTTTTACAGCAAAAAAATGCATGCAAACGCATGTTATTTTGCAGGATCCTGTCACTGGATGTTTAGGGGCGGGCATTGGAGTCATGTGATCGGGAGTGAGGGGAACTGAATGGGACAGACTGGGAGCCGGCATATCACAGCTGCAGAGGATCGTAACCAAGGTAAACATCGGGTAACTTGCTTGGATGCCTGATATTTATCTTGGTTACGAGCGTCCGCAGCTCTCAAGTGGGGGAGAGACAGAGAGAGAGGGAGGAGAGACAGGGGAGAGAGATGGGAGGAGAGGGAGGGAGGGGGAGAGAGACACTGATCACGGAGGCTGGTTTCTGGGCATGCTCAGTAGAGCAAGCAGGATCCTGTCTGTCAGCATGCCAGCGCTCACATGCGTTTGCGTGCTGTTTAGTCAGGATCCAGGAATTTGCAGTATTTGGACGCAGCTCAAAAACGCTACAAGTAGCGTTTTTGGAAAATGTTAAAAAACTGCAACTCGCTGGATCCTCACTATAACGCACGCAAACGCATGTGAACGCATGTTAACGCGAGTCCATTGCAAATGCATTGAAATGAAAACGCATTTGCACTGGATCCGTTTTTGCGTTAAAAAAACGTTCATGACGCATGTTAAAAAAACGTATGAAAGCAGCCCAATACTTACCTAAACGGTCGGTTCGATGCAGACTGGTCGGATGGGTGTCTCCGTTCTCCGGGTCAGGTGCCTCCTCTTTCGGCCATCTTTGTCCTCCTTCTTCTGAAGCCTGGATGCCTG